>NW_027660445.1:5000-38780 GCF_963280865.1 Gymnoscopelus braueri | reverse complement strand
GATGGCTCCAACTCAAGTGGGCACAAAGCGACCTGTAGCTGGAGGACAGCCAGGAATCCTATCTGCCTTTGCTAAATGCACAAAATATAGCAAGGACAGTGCGGGGTGGAAGTCACGCACCGCAGCTGTAACCAACTACTTAGCGAGGGGAATGGTGTCATTCAACACTGTGGAAAAAAAAGAGTTCAAAGACATGCTGAGCAAATTGGATCCACAGTATGAGCTGCCAGATAGAAGGTATTTCTCAAAGACGGCCATACCTGCCTTATACAATAAAGTTAGAGAGGACGTGCAGGTATTGGCGTCGGCATCTGACTTTTATTCACTGACAACCGACATGTGGTCAGCTCGTAACATGACACCATATATGTCGCTGACATTCCATACCATCACACCGGAATGGACACTGGAATCTAAATGCCTCCAAACTAGCTTTTTCCCCGACCAACACACCGCTGACAATCTTGCAACTGCCCTGGAAGATGCACTTGTAAACTGGGGCTTAGATGCAAAACAACTCGTGGCAATAACCACAGACAATGCCAGCAACATAAAATCTGCCATCGAGAAACTTGAATGGCAATGGTTGAACTGTTTCGGCCATAACTTAAACCTCGCAGTCACAAACTCAGTGTCACAACATAAGAGGATAGTGGACCGCGCGATTGGAGTTTGTCATTGCATCACTACTGCGTTCTCTCACAGCTGGCGTAGACAGCAGGAGCTACACAAGAAACAAAATGAGCTGAACCTACCAGATCATCGTCTCATAACGGTAAGATATAGCGCTAAATATGTTATTTATTTGGCATATTAATGATTAAATATATTCTATTCTCATTTAACTTATTTAATGGCCAATAAATTAATTATGCCTAGCGTAGGCCGACAAACGTGTGCTTTCCTTTTATTATTTGTGACTTATAATGTTCTCGTGTATTTTTTTTATTTACTTTTAGGAGTGTGTGACCCGCTGGGGTTCCCGACAAGCAATGATCGACCGTATCATAGAACAGGCACCAGAAATTCGAGCAGTACTGGCAGCGGACAGAACATCCAAGGTGAAATTCACGTGGCAAGACGAGGATGTTTTGAAATCTATAAATGCTGCTCTCAAACCTGTTGCTGAGTTCACAGACATACTGTCTGCAGAAAAATATGTCACAAGCTCCTGTATATCCTACCCCTGTTAAACTTGTGCCGAGATGATGTGCTGCATGTCACAGAAGATGATGTCACACTAACGAAGGACATCAAGTTGGGAATTGTTGACAGGCTAAATGACAAATATGTCTCGGACAAGGCTCAGAAACTGCTGCGCAAGTGCACCATTCTAGACCCTCGCTACAGGGATCGGTATGGGGGAGGGGCAGTTGAACTTGGTTTAGATACGAAAGCTGATATACAGGCGGAGATGGTCGCATTGGCAGGGAGGGAAGTCAGGGAACGTCCTCCAGTGGCTATGGCTACGGAGGAAGATGAGGAGACAGAGCGTGGCGCTGCTGCTGCACCACGAAAAAAGATCTCGCTGGGTAGTCTGCTCCAGCGAAGACCTGTTGCAGCCGACCAGCCTGCTGCGACCCCAGAGCAAAAGGCAAAAGAAGAGCTGGCTAACTACTTGAGAGAACCCGTCCTAGACGGGGATGAAGATCCCCTTATGTGGTGGAAACGCAATGCAGACCGTTTTCCACAATTGTCGATCGTTGCCAAGAAATATCTGTGTGTTTGTGCCACAAGCACGGCCTCTGAACGAGTCTTCAGCACAGCTGGTAACATAGTGTGCCCCGCACGAAATCTCCTTAAACCAGAAAAAGTTGACATGCTAGTGTTTTTGGCTAAAAACCTGGAGTGGGTTGCCGCTATCTGTCTGAATAATGGCTATGAAGAGCAATTGATTTTTGTGTACACAACGTTTATTTAGAAAGAGAGTGAGACTTTCATTTTCGTTTAATTTAGGTTTTATTATTTTAATTTGAAGAATGTTTAATGTTGTGCTGCTGCTGCTGCTGCAGCCTGCAGTTACTTGCACTGCATAAAGTCACCTTGTTATAAAGCCTGTTGGGCTAAGAAAGTATGCGCTTCTACTTAACGTGCACAGTCTGCACATGCACATAGGCAATAGCCTACAATGTTATATTGTTTACAAACTTCAGAGTTGTTACAAAGTTTGCACTGAACTTGAAGTTGCCTTTGGTATTAAGCCTAGTTAGGCTAAAAACGTGCACTTTGTAAAATATTCGTGTTCATTTTTTGTTAAAAGAAAAAACTATTTTTTGTATTAAATACTTTATTAACAGTTTACATATTGTACACAAAAAGCCCTAGGGGCTTGTTTCTTGGTATTGTTTATTGTTGTTGTAGGTAAAACATTATACCTAATAGCCTAAGTGGCAATAAAATGTTTTGTATCCGATGTTCTGTCTAGGGAGGCATCAATACTTTTGTACTTCTACTCAAGTAAATTAGTTCAGGACTTTTACTTGTAACAGAGTATTTCTACATTGCAGTAATGATACTTTTACTTAAGTAAAAAATGTGAATACTTTTCCCAGTGCCTGGAGTCCGTCAATAAAGTGCAGTTGTTTCTCCCTATAAGAATCTCTGTTTATTTCTTTAAACGCACTGAAAGAAAACTAACTGCTTTAATTTTGATCCTTTAGCAATAGCAGCCTGTCTAAATGGTAATGTAATGTTGTCAAATGTTGGTTGGAAACGTAACGTTGCTTTGTTTGAATGGGTCGACATTAACGCTCATTAAATGGACAATTATGCGTTCATTTTAGAGTGTGGGTAATTATAATGCAATCAGAGACCGCTAATCTGCTATTACAGTCTGTCGCCACCAGATGTCTCCTTTCCCCAATACCACTATTATTGGGGAAAGGGAGCTTTCTGGTGGCGACAGACTGTAATAGCAGTCTGTGTTTGCATTAATTTAACAGCCTGTCATATCAGACCATGTTACGCGGCCGCTGGCCACTTAAAATTAATTAAACGGTAAAACCGAATACCGTGTTTTTTTGGGGGGCATAAACCGTGGTTTAAAAATGTGGAAACCGCACAACCCTACTACAGAGCCATGAGCCATTGTTGCAAGTTGGGAGAGAATTGGACAACTGCTTGGCTCTGATCTAGTAGTCTGCACGCATAAGGGCCGGGCTTGAATTAGTGTAAAAAGATTATTATTATGTCCAATTTTGAAAAGTAGAGAAAATTGTGCAAACATTAAGGAAATAGAGCTTACTTCCAAAGTTATTATTTCAGATTTGATTCTCTGCAATAAATTATCCTTTAGATTTCATATTAAACCATGTATGTATTTAAATTGCCAAATTGCCATAACTGAACTGACTGGTGCTGTAACTATTGTCATTATAAAACTCACTATACATTTCAGTGTATAGTCAACTAAACTCTTTACTAACTCAATGCCTGTTCCATTTATTCATATTTCAGTTTAACCAAACCAGCGATGAGTTGTCTTACTGTGAATCCACAGCATCCACATGCTAAGCCCAAGCTTTATCACAATCAAAAGGGAGAAAAAAGGGTAAAATCTAAAATGTGTAATTGCAACAATACAGCATAACAATAACCACATTCAACTTGTTTGTCCATATAAAGGCAATACAGTCAAAATCGAATACATTGCGCAACAGAAACCAAGCAAAGATATAATAACGTAAATCAAAAAGCAAGAAAGTCAAATGGAGGAGAAAAGATAACAGACAGAGATAACAGAGAATCGCTGTGTTTGAGTCAGCTATAGTGCACTTGTCCTAGTACTGTGACTGTACAAGTTAAAATCTAGCTTATAAGTGACACATTTAGTTTCTTATGTATTTCCACTGTATCACAATATTATAAAAGTCTATTAAGACACTGACATAATAGTGGCTGGATTCTGACTATGTTCTGAAGAGGTGAAATGGAATACTCTGTTAGTTGTTATACCTGTAAACATTCTGAATTCACACCTTGAGATGAGATTATTGGTCATCCCCTTTTGACAGTATCAATAATTATTGATACTAGACCATACCCGGTGAGGTGCGCAGGCAACAGTAGTTGCAAACGTGGGGTTATTGCACGTCCTGTTGCGCGTCCCGTCCCGTAGGCCCCCCCCCCTCCTCTCGCGTGTCCCGTTGCGGCCCCCCCACCGGAGCCGTCCCCCGTCGCCAACACACACACGCGCGCAACCCGTCGCGAGCACACACACACACACACACACGCACACGCACACACCCTCATGCGGCCAGAGCTGTCCCCCGTCGCGAACACACATACGCGGCCGTCGCTGCGAACACAAATAATGTACATTTTGACACGTGCCTCCCCAACGTGCATACACGGCCGCGGAGGCGAGTGTTCTGTGTGTGCAACAGTGTAACGCTGTGGTGTGTGCAACAGTGTAACGCTGTGGGGCTGTAGATGCAACACATGCGCACACACAGAGCCAGCGTGTGTGTTGCGGCTCGGGACGCATGCGCAGTTTGATCGGGGACACGACCCACCCAAGACGCGCACCCAAGACAGACAGAGGTTACTCAAATTATAGGAAGATTATAGGAAGATGTCATCTGCAAATGGCATACTAATGTAAGAGTGAAATGTAGCCATGGAGTATTGTTAGGTTATAAGAAATAACCACTGTTCAGTATGAGAGTTTTCGCTGGGGGCGCTGTGGGAAAAAGCTAGAGAGGGAAGGAGAGAAGAAGAGAGAGAGAGAGAGCGACCGGGTGATTCTTTCATTATGTTGTTTACGTCTGTGGACTGTACTGTTTGGCTGAGAGACTTTAGTAAAAGTTATTGAGAAGAACCTATTACCGTGTTGAACTGAGTCTATTCTGCACCCACACCCACGTCGCTTACACTAAACTAAACAACTTTGAATTTAAGACATAGTACAGTTACAGGAAAAAAAAGGCCTTTATAGTTTATATGGAAACAGTGTGTGTAAGTTTGATACCTGACAGACAGAGAAAAGTCTCCCACTGTTGTCTCGCTGGGTCTGACCAAGAAACTGCCATGGATGCCTCGAGACTTCAGTAATAACTCAGCATTCAGCCTTGTCATGTCCGAGCGTAACCATCTGGACCCCACACACACACACACACACACACACACACACACACACACACACACACACACGTTACTATACATTAAGGCTTTATTCGGAGTGCAGGCAAAACCAAGTTGTCTCTCAAATACGATCTTTAGGACTGACTGTCCACACTGTTACCTGTAAATTATCAGATCCAATTTGTATACAGACATAATGAATCTATCTGCATTGGTCGCTGTGGTAATGACACAGGTGTGAATAATTAATGCTTAAGGTATATGCATCGCAACATGGCACGTTGTGAGCTTGTAGATCTCCTTTTTTTCAGCAAGCTTGAAGCAAGTAGTAAATCAGGCATTGGTGTCATTGTGTCCAGACTGAGATATCTTTAGAAATAAGCTAATTCGAAACTGATTTGCAAAAATCAGTTTCCATGTGTTTTTTACAGTTCAGACTTGATAAAAAAAAACATCTGGTTCCAATCTGGATAGGCCAATCTGGATTTTAACTTTTCAATACAGTTCAATTCAGGACATTCTTGTCCCAAATGGGCCATGTTATTTGAACTTTGAAGTGAGGTATATGGTACTATATTAGGTATACTATATCTGTCACTCAGTTATAGTGCAGTGTTTGACTTACAACAACAACAACAACAACAACAATAATACTACTATAGCTGCAAGCAGCGATACGGGGGCCAAGGAATGCGATATGCAATATGCATAACGCTACGGGCAAGAAGCCATAGAAACAGAATAGATTGAACTTGAGACAAAGCAGCCCATGCAATTATTTGTCAAACAGAACTTTTTGTCATTATCATGACAAGTTTGTAATTTGTTTTACTTCATCTTTCTTGACAACAAAGATGGATTGTAGTTTTCTAATTAAGCTTATTTTTTTCACCATACCGACAATATGTGGTTAGTCGGCTTCATATTCCGACAGTGGATGTCGGAGGGCCCTTCTGCCACTGTAAGAAGTTAACTTTAAACCTTAAATATAAAATAAGTTACATAGCGCCGGCATTTTGTTTTCAAAGGTCAGTATTGGAGGTCATGGTGCTGTTTATAATAATAATAATAATAATAATAATAATAATAATAATAATAATAATAATGATTATAATAACTAGAAAAAGGGAGGGGAGGGGAGAGGAGAGGAGAGGAGAGGAGAGGAGAGGAGAGGAGAGGAGAGGAGAGGAGAGGAGAGGAGAGGAGAGGAGGTGGGAGAGGAGAGGAGAGGAGGTGGGAGAGGAGAGGAGAGGAGAGGAGAGGAGGTGGGAGAGGAGAGGAGGCCCTCTGCTGCGACCCCAGAGCAAAAGGCAAAAGAAGAGCTGGCTAACTACTTGAGAGAACCCGTCCTAGACGGGGATGAAGATCCCCTTATGTGGTGGAAACGCAATGCAGACCGTTTTCCACAATTGTCGATCGTTGCCAAGAAATATCTGTGTGTTTGTGCCACAAGCACGGCCTCTGAACGAGTCTTCAGCACAGCTGGTAACATAGTGTGCCCCGCACGAAATCTCCTTAAACCAGAAAAAGTTGACATGCTAGTGTTTTTGGCTAAAAACCTGGAGTGGGTTGCCGCTATCTGTCTGAATAATGGCTATGAAGAGCAATTGATTTTTGTGTACACAACGTTTATTTAGAAAGAGAGTGAGACTTTCATTTTCGTTTAATTTAGGTTTTATTATTTTAATTTGAAGAATGTTTAATGTTGTGCTGCTGCTGCTGCTGCAGCCTGCAGTTACTTGCACTGCATAAAGTCACCTTGTTATAAAGCCTGTTGGGCTAAGAAAGTATGCGCTTCTACTTAACGTGCACAGTCTGCACATGCACATAGGCAATAGCCTACAATGTTATATTGTTTACAAACTTCAGAGTTGTTACAAAGTTTGCACTGAACTTGAAGTTGCCTTTGGTATTAAGCCTAGTTAGGCTAAAAACGTGCACTTTGTAAAATATTCGTGTTCATTTTTTGTTAAAAGAAAAAACTATTTTTTGTATTAAATACTTTATTAACAGTTTACATATTGTACACAAAAAGCCCTAGGGGCTTGTTTCTTGGTATTGTTTATTGTTGTTGTAGGTAAAACATTATACCTAATAGCCTAAGTGGCAATAAAATGTTTTGTATCCGATGTTCTGTCTAGGGAGGCATCAATACTTTTGTACTTCTACTCAAGTAAATTAGTTCAGGACTTTTACTTGTAACAGAGTATTTCTACATTGCAGTAATGATACTTTTACTTAAGTAAAAAATGTGAATACTTTTCCCAGTGCCTGGAGTCCGTCAATAAAGTGCAGTTGTTTCTCCCTATAAGAATCTCTGTTTATTTCTTTAAACGCACTGAAAGAAAACTAACTGCTTTAATTTTGATCCTTTAGCAATAGCAGCCTGTCTAAATGGTAATGTAATGTTGTCAAATGTTGGTTGGAAACGTAACGTTGCTTTGTTTGAATGGGTCGACATTAACGCTCATTAAATGGACAATTATGCGTTCATTTTAGAGTGTGGGTAATTATAATGCAATCAGAGACCGCTAATCTGCTATTACAGTCTGTCGCCACCAGATGTCTCCTTTCCCCAATACCACTATTATTGGGGAAAGGGAGCTTTCTGGTGGCGACAGACTGTAATAGCAGTCTGTGTTTGCATTAATTTAACAGCCTGTCATATCAGACCATGTTACGCGGCCGCTGGCCACTTAAAATTAATTAAACGGTAAAACCGAATACCGTGTTTTTTTGGGGGGCATAAACCGTGGTTTAAAAATGTGGAAACCGCACAACCCTACTACAGAGCCATGAGCCATTGTTGCAAGTTGGGAGAGAATTGGACAACTGCTTGGCTCTGATCTAGTAGTCTGCACGCATAAGGGCCGGGCTTGAATTAGTGTAAAAAGATTATTATTATGTCCAATTTTGAAAAGTAGAGAAAATTGTGCAAACATTAAGGAAATAGAGCTTACTTCCAAAGTTATTATTTCAGATTTGATTCTCTGCAATAAATTATCCTTTAGATTTCATATTAAACCATGTATGTATTTAAATTGCCAAATTGCCATAACTGAACTGACTGGTGCTGTAACTATTGTCATTATAAAACTCACTATACATTTCAGTGTATAGTCAACTAAACTCTTTACTAACTCAATGCCTGTTCCATTTATTCATATTTCAGTTTAACCAAACCAGCGATGAGTTGTCTTACTGTGAATCCACAGCATCCACATGCTAAGCCCAAGCTTTATCACAATCAAAAGGGAGAAAAAAGGGTAAAATCTAAAATGTGTAATTGCAACAATACAGCATAACAATAACCACATTCAACTTGTTTGTCCATATAAAGGCAATACAGTCAAAATCGAATACATTGCGCAACAGAAACCAAGCAAAGATATAATAACGTAAATCAAAAAGCAAGAAAGTCAAATGGAGGAGAAAAGATAACAGACAGAGATAACAGAGAATCGCTGTGTTTGAGTCAGCTATAGTGCACTTGTCCTAGTACTGTGACTGTACAAGTTAAAATCTAGCTTATAAGTGACACATTTAGTTTCTTATGTATTTCCACTGTATCACAATATTATAAAAGTCTATTAAGACACTGACATAATAGTGGCTGGATTCTGACTATGTTCTGAAGAGGTGAAATGGAATACTCTGTTAGTTGTTATACCTGTAAACATTCTGAATTCACACCTTGAGATGAGATTATTGGTCATCCCCTTTTGACAGTATCAATAATTATTGATACTAGACCATACCCGGTGAGGTGCGCAGGCAACAGTAGTTGCAAACGTGGGGTTATTGCACGTCCTGTTGCGCGTCCCGTCCCGTAGGCCCCCCCCCCTCCTCTCGCGTGTCCCGTTGCGGCCCCCACCGGAGCCGTCCCCCGTCGCCAACACACACACGCGCGCAACCCGTCGCGAGCACACACACACACACACACACGCACACGCACACACCCTCATGCGGCCAGAGCTGTCCCCCGTCGCGAACACACATACGCGGCCGTCGCGCGAACACAAATAATGTACATTTTGACACGTGCCTCCCCAACGTGCATACACGGCCGCGGAGGCGAGTGTTCTGTGTGTGCAACAGTGTAACGCTGTGGTGTGTGCAACAGTGTAACGCTGTGGGGCTGTAGATGCAACACATGCGCACACACAGAGCCAGCGTGTGTGTTGCGGCTCGGGACGCATGCGCAGTTTGATCGGGGACACGACCCACCCAAGACGCGCACCCAAGACAGACAGAGGTTACTCAAATTATAGGAAGATTATAGGAAGATGTCATCTGCAAATGGCATACTAATGTAAGAGTGAAATGTAGCCATGGAGTATTGTTAGGTTATAAGAAATAACCACTGTTCAGTATGAGAGTTTTCGCTGGGGGCGCTGTGGGAAAAAGCTAGAGAGGGAAGGAGAGAAGAAGAGAGAGAGAGAGAGCGACCGGGTGATTCTTTCATTATGTTGTTTACGTCTGTGGACTGTACTGTTTGGCTGAGAGACTTTAGTAAAAGTTATTGAGAAGAACCTATTACCGTGTTGAACTGAGTCTATTCTGCACCCACACCCACGTCGCTTACACTAAACTAAACAACTTTGAATTTAAGACATAGTACAGTTACAGGAAAAAAAAGGCCTTTATAGTTTATATGGAAACAGTGTGTGTAAGTTTGATACCTGACAGACAGAGAAAAGTCTCCCACTGTTGTCTCGCTGGGTCTGACCAAGAAACTGCCATGGATGCCTCGAGACTTCAGTAATAACTCAGCATTCAGCCTTGTCATGTCCGAGCGTAACCATCTGGACCCCACACACACACACACACACACACACACACACACACACACACACACACACACGTTACTATACATTAAGGCTTTATTCGGAGTGCAGGCAAAACCAAGTTGTCTCTCAAATACGATCTTTAGGACTGACTGTCCACACTGTTACCTGTAAATTATCAGATCCAATTTGTATACAGACATAATGAATCTATCTGCATTGGTCGCTGTGGTAATGACACAGGTGTGAATAATTAATGCTTAAGGTATATGCATCGCAACATGGCACGTTGTGAGCTTGTAGATCTCCTTTTTTTCAGCAAGCTTGAAGCAAGTAGTAAATCAGGCATTGGTGTCATTGTGTCCAGACTGAGATATCTTTAGAAATAAGCTAATTCGAAACTGATTTGCAAAAATCAGTTTCCATGTGTTTTTTACAGTTCAGACTTGATAAAAAAAAACATCTGGTTCCAATCTGGATAGGCCAATCTGGATTTTAACTTTTCAATACAGTTCAATTCAGGACATTCTTGTCCCAAATGGGCCATGTTATTTGAACTTTGAAGTGAGGTATATGGTACTATATTAGGTATACTATATCTGTCACTCAGTTATAGTGCAGTGTTTGACTTACAACAACAACAACAACAACAACAATAATACTACTATAGCTGCAAGCAGCGATACGGGGGCCAAGGAATGCGATATGCAATATGCATAACGCTACGGGCAAGAAGCCATAGAAACAGAATAGATTGAACTTGAGACAAAGCAGCCCATGCAATTATTTGTCAAACAGAACTTTTTGTCATTATCATGACAAGTTTGTAATTTGTTTTACTTCATCTTTCTTGACAACAAAGATGGATTGTAGTTTTCTAATTAAGCTTATTTTTTTCACCATACCGACAATATGTGGTTAGTCGGCTTCATATTCCGACAGTGGATGTCGGAGGGCCCTTCTGCCACTGTAAGAAGTTAACTTTAAACCTTAAATATAAAATAAGTTACATAGCGCCGGCATTTTGTTTTCAAAGGTCAGTATTGGAGGTCATGGTGCTGTTTATAATAATAATAATAATAATAATAATAATAATAATAATAATAATAATAATAATAATGATTATAATAACTAGAAAAAGGGAGGGGAGGGGAGAGGAGAGGAGAGGAGAGGAGAGGAGAGGAGAGGAGAGGAGAGGAGAGGAGAGGAGAGGAGAGGAGGTGGGAGAGGAGAGGAGAGGAGGTGGGAGAGGAGAGGAGAGGAGAGGAGAGGAGGTGGGAGAGGAGAGGAGGCCCTCTGCCTTCAGCACTGTAATTAAAGTGTATCTGTTGCACCTGTGGCGTAATTCAAATTGTGGTGTAGTGGAGCCGGATCTTAACCCCATATAGACCTGTTTAAACAGGGATGTCTATGTAGGAACAAATGGCTATATCGCAGAAAGTGAAATGGCCTTTTTTTTTGGCCTGAGACATTGAGGAATAACATGTGTGATTTTTGTGTATGAAAACATGGTTATAAGAGCGAGTTAAGAAATTGTGTCTTTAAACATATTTTTGCCAAATGATAAATCAATGAACATGGGTAAATCCATGTATGGGTTTCAATGGGGGGACTAAAAGTCGGCGTGGTTACGTAGTTTTGCCTATTACGTCACCTAGGTAACGCGAAACGGCAAGAAAAGTAATAGCCAGCTTGTCCCGGTCATTCCGCACGTTTTGATGTACAGTACCTATGTTTCCTAGGCTGTGTGTTTTCCACTTCCTGTCGATTTCATTGGATATCATTGGTCATCTCATCTGACCAGTTTCATTGGATTTCATTGGATCAAATCGACAGGAAGTGGAAAACACACAGCCGGAAACAGGTGGATACATTGCCGGGGCCGTGTCAACCGTCTGGGAGGAGTAGCACTTAGGCCACCTCGTGCGGCCAAAATGGGCGTTTTTACGTAGTTTTTTGCGAATTACGTCGCAAGTGGCCCCGGCAATTTGTTTTGATGTATAGTTTGCCGGTGTTGTGTAAAGCGTGCGGTAGGAGTGGTCGGACGAAGTTTTGCGGCGATAAAAAAAGAAAAAAATAGAAAATTAATAGGAAATTTACCGAAGCCGAAAACCTCCCCCCAAAAAAGGAGCATCTCAAAAAAATAAAAAAATAAATTTAAACAATTACTCAAATGGTTTCAAGTGCTTGTTTCACCCACTTCCGGTGGTCTGAGCCAAAAACGGAGCTTGATGTATTTGTTTGCAGACCCCACTAGTTTTGTGCACTTTTTTTTAACATGGGTTTCAATGGGGGACTAAAAGGGCATGTGCGTGGTTACGTAGATTGCCTATTACGTCGCCATGGTAACGCGAAACGGCAACAAGAAAAGTAATAGCCAGGTTGTTCTGGTCATTCCGCACGTTTTGATGTATACATTGCCGGGGCCGTGTCAACCGTGTGGGAGGAGTAGCATTTACGCCACCTCGAGCGGCCAAAAAGGGCATTTTAACATATTTTTTTGCGAATAACGTCGCCATGGTAACGCGTAGCAGCAATACATTTCCGAGCACATCATACCCAGCCAAGCCGCACGTTTGGATGTATAGTTTGCCGGGGTAGTGTAAACCGTGCGGCAGTTATGGTCAATCAAAGTTTTGTGGCGACATTATTATTAAAGTAATACCTTTTTCAACAGTTAAATTGTATATCTTTTGTGAGTGGCAAATGTTTCACAACACCCACTCCATGAATTTCACCCCCGAAAGCCTTTTCTATTATAATTTCTATTGAAAAGGTGGCTCGTGAGCCTTTCCTGCGAAAATGACGTCATCCGGCCGGAAAACGGAAACGGAAATGCACCGGTTTCCTGTTTGGCCCGGAACTACCGCACCAGTTTCCTGTTTGGCCAGGAACTACCGCCGCGCTAATAACAAAAAGGAATCTCACGCTGTTTTCAATAGATTGTAGGATTTGAAAATCGAAAAAACAACAGAAAAAGAAAACACAGCTCACGGTAACTAAAGCTCCACTGGCTAAGAGAAACGATCCACAGATAGTATAAAACAATTAAAAGAACGCTTTTTGAAACGCTTCCGTCTTCCGGTGAAAACAAATGGAATTCTGGGTAACGGAGGAATAAACAAACGGCCTGCAGTGACGGTAATGACCAGCAGAGGCTGCTAAAAATCGTTATTTGTGGACCTGCATTGTATTACTTTAAGTATGGCGGATTACAAAAGGTGTTTTGCCATTACATGGCAGGCAAACTTAATAAAGACCTTAAATGATCCAATAGGGGAAACTACTTTTCAGCTTGACCCAGCTGAGGTGGTCATATTTCGCACTATGGGGAGACATCAGGGATTAAGAGATGGGCTCTATCTTGGGCCTTACCCCTCATCCCTATTTTTTTTTGTTGCAATTCTTTGCTATTTTGTAAAACATTTTAAAATAGTTCAATTGGCCTATCTACAAGCTCACAATGTGTCGATGTAGATCGGCTAGTTGAACTATTTTTAAACATTTTAAAATATGGCTAATAAGTTTAGGGATAAGGGATAGTCATGTGATCAAGACGGATCTGTAAAATGTTTCATATTCCATCCTAATTGACAAAGATTGGTCCGTTTTGAACAAAATGCCTCAAATCATGAACGCAGTGTCCAATTGCCGTGAAACATTGCTGGCCCACAATAAGATACCTGTCCTGGCGGAGACATGTGCTCCACAGAGCACATTTTTCGAGTACTTCTACTCCACTACATCTCAGGGGAAAATGCTGTAATTTTTACTCCACAACAATAATATAGTTACTAGGTACTTTGCCGATTTGTACAATCATACATTAACCACTTAAGGCCTATTTAATACTTTGGTTGTTTGAAAATAGGGGATCTACATGCCCACAATGCGTAAAGATGTGATGCATTAATGCAACCTTACTTTGATACTGTAAGTATATTTTGATGACAATACAATAGGATTTTAATATTTTGGTGTTGCTACTTTTACTTAAGTAAATAAAAAAAAGGGAGGACCATGTGAGTGTGCTTGCTTACCAGTGAGCACACAAATGAACTCTGTGAATTAGAATACATTACGATCCTTGCAAGAAATGTCTGTGATTGTCATATATGAAATAACTACCTGTTTCACGTCCAATATTTTCATGTTAAAGTCATGTTTGTGTTTTCTAGTAAAACACAGAATAAGTTAGAATCATGTCAAATTTTAAATAATTTCAATGTGGTTTCGTTCTTTGTATCTTTCCAGTTGAGGTTCAAAGAGATCAGTGATCTTACATTTGGTCTGGAACTCGAGATTCTTCATTCAACCTAGACCCATAGCCAGAGTATGATGATCCTATGCTTGTCCTCCTAGACCCATAGCCGGAGTATGATGATCCTATGCTTGTCGTAGACCCATAGCCAAAATCTGATGTGCCTCTGCTTGTCGTAGACCCATAGACAGAATATGATGATCTTATGCTCGGCGTAGACCCATAGCCAGATGACGATGATCCTATGCTTGTCGTAGACAAATAGCTAGAGTCTGTTGTTCCACCGTCATGTCCTCTGAAATCAAACAAATGTTTCTTCAATGATTCTGAATATGAAATGTATATATGTACGTACTTACAGTACGTACTTATGTACAGTACAGTGAGGATTCTTTTTTTTCTTTTATCAGTCTGAGAAAACAAAGCCACTGATTGATTAGCAATCTCTACTTCCTCTTCCTAGAGATTACCATTATGTAACCCTAACCCGAAGTAATTATTATTATTATCAATAATAATAATAATAAGAGTAATAATAATAATAATAATAATAATAATAATAATAATAATAATAATAATAATAATAATAATAATAATAATAATAATAATAATAATAATAATAATAAATATAATAATAAATATAATAACTTTATTTATATAGCACCTTTCTAAACAGAAGTTACAAAGTGCTGCATGGAAAATGTATACATTAAACAAAGCAAGGAAAACAAAACACAATTTAAAAGGATGCAAAATGGAAAATTAACAACTTAGAGATCTAGACGGATGGACGGACGGACGGTGCAAAACATAGCCTCTGCCTCTGGATTTAGTAGCCGGAATCTTGTGGGTGTGTGGGGTGAGGAGGGGGTGGTGGTAGTGGTTGAATAGCAACCAGGTTATTGTGGTTGATGCAACTAAGTGGTTTAACCCTTCCATTGTGCTAGGGTAATTTTTTACCCGTTTTCAAGTTTAAATAGGTAAAAAAGTGCCCTTTACATTTCTTTATGGGGACGAGGCTTCGTGATATCCTCAGAAATAGCCATTTTAACGCAACAAAATTATTTATCATCATTTTAATTAATTCTGATGGTCTCTATACAAAAAAGTGACACTTGTGGTGTTAGGGGCCGAAATGACCCGGCAGAAAAGTGTGGATCAATTCCCCCCAAATTGTCAATATTCAATGTTTACATGTTTGAGAGTAAGAGAGACTTGTCCTCAATTAGCATTTGCTTTCAGGAGTAAAATAAAGTTTGAGTTTATGAAAAATAAATGACTTTTTACCTTCTATGGTATACTGGTCAAAAATTACCCAAACACCACTAGTGTCACTATTTGTAATAATATATAAAAAAAAATTAAGTTAAAAAACTAAAACAAGTATTATTATTATCATTTTTTTTGGAAGTGTGTTCTAATTATTATTCTTAATTATTCTATTATAGCTAGATAACATCATTATCCATTGTCTTCATTATAAGAAGGGAATTTTAACATTTTTATAATTGAAAACTAGATATATTGAAAGATGAAACCCTAACCCTAACCCAACATAATATTTTTTAAAGTGTTTAAATGGATATGAATGCATAACAAGTCAGCTATGAGGTGGGACGAAAAAATTTATGAAAATAATATTTGTTTTAGTTTTTAGGGCTGAGTTAAATCACAGGTCAAATTTGACCCGCTAACACCACAAGTGGATGCAGGTTTCTAACACAATGCAAGGGTTAAAACGAGGACCAGACAGTCTGCATGTGGTATGAACCGGTATGGTGTTAATACAGTCAGCCGGGCAGTAGAGGGGGCTATTGATGGATCTCATTGGGTGTAACGTGACCGTAGGAGAAGAGGGGAGTGCTTCCGGGGTCTGAGACCAAAATAGTCATGTGGGGCAGGCAATGGGGCATTCTGTTTTGAGCGCACAGAGTGGAATGTACTACTGGAGTCACAGGCGAGTGACATCGATGGGATGGTGGACTGTACTACTGATTACATCAACTTCTGTAGAGACAATGTTGTACCAGGATGCAAGGATGGGCAGGAGGAGGAATACAGGGACTTGACTAAGGCATTCGGTGAATGGAGTCACAGATTATTATTATAATCCTTTGTTATTGCACATAGACCCATACAAACTAAAACTAAAACGATTAGTCCCATTCATAGGCCTAGCGGCTGGTCTTGGAGTTAAAAAGCCTAATTGCTGTTGGGACAAAACTGTTCTTGAACCGTTCATTCGTGCAGGGCATCGAACAGAATAGATCCTTCCGGCCTGCTAAGATGTTGTGGAGAGATGCACACACAATAAATAATGGACAATGTGAGTCATCCTCTCCACAACATCCTTTGTCCAACAGCAATTAGGCTCTTTAACTGACAAAGGATTATTATCATTCCCAATGACACCTTTTTAATGCTTTTTATGCTTATTCATAATATATTCTTTATATTTGTCTTCTCTCAGTTTTAACCTGTTTAACCCTCTTTTTGTGATGTGTTTTTTAACTAACCTTAATGTATGCCTGTATGAGCTATGGGATATCTGCATTTTCCTTTGTGGATCAATAAAGTATCTATCTATAATAGCGAATGGTGAATTGGATTTGATCCGTTAATACATGTGAGCCCAGGTCGTTCAGGTGGACTCCGTCAATTGGGGTTGATGCGTTTTTGTTTGGTAAACAAAGAAATCATGTAAGTCTGCAAAACTAACTAGTAACTAAAGCTGTGAAATAATCACACTGTACTGGAGTAGAAGTGTTAAGTATTGAAATTCCGTACCCAGCACCCATACTCGTCCAATGTTTCTTCCTCCTCTCAGAGTCAGACCTCTTCTCATCCATCAGCTTCCAGTATTCATACTGTATTTCACACATCAACAGACAATGAGAGAGTCAAGTTGTTAACAGACTGTTTCTTAACATTGGTTGGAATTAACTTTTACTTCCTGTATTTCAAAATAAAAGACTGAACAGATCAGGGCCTCATTAGGTAAGTAGAACACTGTTAACCACATTAACCCTAGCTTCCCTATCCTGGGGCAAACATTCAGAGGAAATAGCTTACAAACGTGTTGCATTATGACGCAATGTGAGCTTTAGATCTGCTATTTTCACATGTTGAGATTGTAGATCGACTATTTCCGGTGAAGAGATTTGGTGCAGAAGGAAAAAAGTAGGCTAAGGTTACATTGTTAATGAAGCTCCGAAGATACTTCTGTCAGGACAACTCATGAATGGATAAAGGACAACTCATGAATGGATAACATATTTGTATTCAATATAAAATTAGCAATATATTTATTTTGGTTTGGCGATTAATTGGATCTGATTTTAGGTACTCTGAGAAAGCACATTACATTTCCCTACCAATAGGGACTCAGCAGCAAGCATCAGCAGCACTGCAGTAGGCATCAGCAAAAGGCAAGCAAGGAATGAGCAATGCAACTTCCCCATTTAAATAGGGTGCTCTATTATGAGGTGAGTATGTGATTGGTTGAGAATAGAAGCATGGAGCTGAGACGAACTATTGGTCGGCCAGCAGCAACTGCTCTGAGTTCCTGACAGAACTTGCTCTGCACATGTTTACAAAGCACAATGCTCATTGTCTCCGCCAGGCCGAAAATTTGACATGTTTCCTGTTTTTTAACAGTTTGTAGTTCATTCTCTTCACATACTGTAATAGTTGTGGAGATTAACGATGACTGTATTATAGTCATTCACAGTTAATCTCCATGTGTACTGTGGTCCTACTGGTTGGTCAGGGTGTTCAGAGGGGAGCTGGAGGAGATAATGTGAACCTCTGCGTACGTTAAGCTAGGTTTGTCTGTCTGTCTGTCTGTCTGTCTGTCTGTCTGTCTGCTGAAAACATCTGGAAACTCCATATGTACTGCATTGTATTGTAAGTATGTGTGAATAAAAAATAAACTGAAATTGAAAAAAGAAAAGAAAAAGACAAGTCCAAACAAAAATTAAATCAAATGCTAAATGCCAAACTATAATAACCTTGTCACCAAGAGGAAGGGAAGGTGTTGATCTCTGACTCGTGGACTTTATCTCTACAGAAAAACAACAAACAAACATTCATTACACATGATGAGTATAGAAGACATGAAGTCTGATACATTGTTTTATGACTGTATATAAATAACTGTAACTTAATTAACCATATTCACACAGTAGCCATTTTGTTCTTACATCATACTTGGAGGTGGCAATCTCTGCTTCTCACCCATTGACTTGCATGTTAAATGATGGCTTTTCCCCTTAAAAATAATCGATCATTTCAGGAGCAAGAGCTTCCAAATCTCTTCTAAATCTAGTCAACAAGGCCTGCAGTAGGCTATGCACTGGACAAATGTGCATGACATTATTTCAATAAACTAAAAACATGGGAAATGTTAGAGGGAGTAATAGCCATGGATACACGACGGTCGACTGTCACGACCGTCATGGATGAACTTCAACCTGGTGTTTGCACTTTCTCCATTTATGGCCCGTACATCTACATAAACGTTCATATTTCAAATATAAAGTGCTTATCCCATGGCCACGGATGTTACATGTATATACGGGCTCTCAGACATACCTGTATCATCCGTATTGTTCAATAAAAAGCATTTTAATCTGATCGGTGGCCATTTTCTCCATAAGCTTTCAACTGAGTGACCCTATCGGTTGGTAGGTGTATTGCACTCGAATACATCATGAGATGAGAGTAGAATGGCCATTGATCGGATTAAAATGCTTTTTATTGAACAATACAGAATACACGGGTACTTTTGAGAGTCCCGTGCATAATTGTAACATCCGTGGCCATGGGGTAAGCACTTTATATTAATATCTGAACGTTTATATAGATGTACGGACGTAAATGGAGAAAACACCAGGTTGAAGGTGATCCTTGACTGTAACAGGAGTTTTCATGTACCGCAGGGACTGCAGTAGCAGACGCAGTTAATACATAGACGAACAAATGAATTAATATACTTTAACGTGCGGAATCCGAAACAGGCAGCGCTGTGATTCTGAATTTTGTTACGATTACGGTGATTAGTAGCCTACTATTGACACCACCTGGGCGAGTGAGTCGTCTAACTTTCCCGACGTTAAACTGTGTATGTGTTCAACAACACAGCCATGAAGCCTTGCAGTTTAAGTGCAGATTTCAGCTTGGGAAAAGCAGCCTGCAACGGGTTTAGGTAAGTGGTTCATAGTCACCATTACGTTATCGTGGTATTCCTATTCTTGCCAATTTATGTTGCAAATGATTGTGTGTGCGGGGGGCGATGTAACATTGACATCTATGGCATTGGCAGGTGACGAAAGTTTGCCAGACCTATGCCAGGCTAACAACGGTTGCTAAGCTGGCATTGGACAATCGCTTTTGGGGTGGGGTTTAGCAAAGGGTCCATTGCTATTGCTATCCTGCTATTTTCAGGAAGTAGATTTGGTGTAGAGGGGAGAATGGAAGGGGACCCTGGTGAACAAAGTATTATTGTGTGTGTGTGTGTGTGTGTGTGTGTGTGTGTGTGTGTGTGTGTGTGTGTGTGTGTGTGTGTGTGTGTGTGTGTGTGTGTGTGTGTGTGTGTGTGTGTGTGTGTGTGTGTGTGTGTGGCTAGAATCTTACCCCTACTCTTCCAACTCTTCTCCAGCTCAGACCTCTTCTCTTCCATCAGTTTCCTATATTCCTCCTGTATTTCACACATCAACAGACAATGAGAGTCAAGCTACATCATTAACATTGGTTGGAATTAACTTTTACTTCCAAAATAAAAGACAGGCAGGTACCTCACCAGGTACAAGTATACATTGTAATGTAAGTAGAACACTGTTAACCACATGAACAATAGGTTCTCTATTCTGGGGCAAACATTATGTGAAAATAGCAGCTCTATAAGCTCACAATGAGCTTGTAGAGCTGCTATCAGAGCTGCTGAGGGAAAAAGGTAAGGGACCAAGAATATACCCCTGAGGGACCCGTTCAATTTAAGTATATAGGGTTTAAATAGTTCATAGAGCTGATCTACAAGCTCACAATGTGTCACATTGCGACACGTTGTGAGCTTGTATATCTGCTATTTTCACTACTTTTGAGTGGCACTCTTGTATGATGAAAAACAGCATTAATGTATGGACATGGAGAGGTTTCTGCCCGACAACAACAATAACCAAATTAACCCTTTATACATAGTTGAACGGTGTCCCCCGGGGCTCTGTACTAGGCCCAATGTTTAACACAAACCTTTGTTTGCCGAAAATAGCTGATCTAAAAGCTCACATTATGATGCATTGTAAGCTTGTAGATCGGCTATTTTTGTTGAATGTTCACCTCAGAATAAGGATTCTGAGGTGGGTTCATGTGGTTACCTGGCATCCTTATTTTAAACACATTTTTGAACATTATGAGACAGTTCTTTTATTATTTAATTGTTTTTATGTCACTGAATGAAGTTAAATGTTAGACATTCGTTACTCGCTACATTGTAGTTCATGTAGTCATTAGAGCATGTAAATATATGTCATGGAGAGAATATTAGATTCTTACCTTGCCGTTAGCTGACTCATATATGTTCCTCTCTATGTTCTGAGCATCCGTCACCAGGTCTTTAATGTCCTCAGCTGGGTCTCCTGTTGACATGTCCTCTACACTGCTCACCAACACACAGAGAATGAAAGAGACAAAGTCAGACCTCAGTTTCAACTCATCATTCAATAAGTGATAATTGCTCAGCTGGTCTGGGGTCAAGAAGATGGTGAGAACTGAACACATTGTATTGGTTCTGCTTTCTGTGTGATGAACACTCACAGCAAGCAGACCCTGAAGTCCCGGTTGTCGTGTGTGACGTCTTTATGCCAAGACTTCCTCATGTCTGCTGCAGAGAGAGGGAGGGCTGTGATGGAGTCCCACCTGAGAGAAAGACAATGATAGAAAAGACAAAGGGACATAGAAAGAGGAGGGAGAAAAAATGAGAAACACATATTATTATGACATTATGTCATAATCTATGATATATCTGTAACTGTGTAACGGTCAGATATTATATATTTGACTATTACTAATTTTTAAATCACGGGTTGTGAATGATCTCTTCAGATACAATTGATTAGGCTGAGAGTAGTGCACTTCAATAAATATACAGCAAATAAACACAGCCAGAAATAAAGCACGAAAGTTTGTGTCAATTTTAACCCTTTTATCTACTCCTTAATGACAGGAAAATAATACATGCATTGCCCAAATATAGCAGATCATGAAGCGGCCGACGGTAAAGTCCGCGTCTCGCGCACGCTCGCGCGCACGCTCCTATTGTTCCAATATAGTTCCGTGTAGCGTCTCCAAACGCTCCCCAAACAGCACGAAAAAAGTAATCCAAAAGAAATCCAAAAGAAACTTAATCCACTCCAGAAGCGGTATAATCCAAAAAGCTCGGATCTCCACGGAGAAAAGAAAAGTAATCCACGCTGGATATAAACAAAATATAAACGGTCTCACCAGTCAGAAGAATGTCCCGTGGCTCTTCCCTTTACACGGCGAGTATTGACAGTTAATGTGGCCTTTGCTATTTTCCACCTATAGCTTAGAACTAGACAAATAAATAATCAAACTGGACCAGGTCTCCCGTGGACTCCCTGTCGGTTTGTTGTCTCGTTTCGGGGCCGCGAGCCGGCAGCTTCCGCACGCTATATGGTGCGTCAGTCATTCCCAGACAGACCCGTCAATCAATGTCAATCAATCAATCACAATACATCAAAATGAAAGCATAAACATTTAAACCCCCCAAACAATAACAAAATGAAAACAGACATCACAAAAGATAGGACCTTACCCTTAAAGGATGGCGTTAATATAAGGAATATTTTAATTCATAGGCATAAACTTTTAAATGCCATTATAAAACTAAATCCTCTTTTACACATGTGTGGCAGCGCTACATAGACCCCCCCTCCAGCCAGCGGCTTCTAGGGTGAGGTGCCATAGAACTTTTTTATGTTGACCACATTTATTGTGTCCTGTTTATCAGGTGGGTTATTCCATCCTATTCGGTAATTTACCGGCCCTAATTTTCTCAGTATTTTAGCTGGCCCTTCCCACTTCGGCGCAAGCTTAGCTGAGAACTTGTCACTGGCTTTTGAGAGAGGATGCGTCCTGACCCAGACTAGGTCACCCGGCTGGAAGTGCGCATCTTTCCGGCGGGCATTATAATACCTAGCTTGTCTAGCCTGGTGCACACCCACTCTCCTCCTGACCTCCTCCGCCATCTTCTGCTGTCTCTCCACCAGATCGTAAGCGGCTTGCTGTTCCGGAGACGGTGGTTTGTTTATCAGCCTCTCCAGTGGTCCTTGGAGCTTCCTGCCCAAGGCAAGCTCAGCAGGGACTTTGCCTGTAGTCTCCTGTTGGGCGGTGTTGAGGGCAAAACGGAACTCCGGTAGCCACTGGTCCCAGGTGTTATGATGCTGGCCGACGAATGATGCAATCATGGTTTTCAGTGTCCGGTTGACACGCTCTGTAAGATTAGTCTGCGGATGGTAACTGGTGGTGAGCTTCTGGACAACACCCCAAGCCTTGCAGAGGTCCATCAGCAAGTTGGCAGTGAATTGCGGTCCTCTGTCCGAAACCAGGTACAATGGCACACCCCAGCGGGTGAAGATTTCCTCCCTGAGGATCTTGATGAGACGAGGTGTTTTGCTGTCTCTCAAGGGGAACATCTCCACCCACTTGGAGTAATAGTCCACCACCACCAGAAGGTAACAGTTTCCGCTTTTGCTCCTTGGGAATGGACCCATGAGGTCGATTCCCAGCATCACCCCGGGTGCGGTGACTTGGGTGCTCTGCAGTAACCCTGACGGTTTGGTGTTGTCTGCCTTGTACTGTTGACAGGTGGCACAGGTCTTCGTATGATCCCATACGTCTTTGCGGACATTTGCCCACCAAGCCACCTCCAGCACTCTCAACAGGGTCTTCAGCCTGCCCAGATGGCCACCCAAGGGATTGTCATGGAAGTACCGAAGGAATTCTGGCACCAAAGACTGAGGAACAACCAACTGCCATTTTTCTCCCTGGTTTTTCACCGGAACTCTTCGGTACAATACCCCTTGGTGTTCGAAGAAGCCGATGCGATCCGGCGGAGATGTTGACTGACCGATGTCCCTCCTCAAGTCACATACTACCTGGTCTTTCTCCTGTGCCTGGGCCAATTCTGCCAAGGTGGTCGGTAGGTCAGAGTGGCTTTTGGAGGAGATGACCAGACAGGGTGATGAGTGAATTGAGAGTGGTTCATAAGATCTGGACAGTGCATCCGGAGCGGCGTTCAGACAACCCTTCCGATAATGAACCTTGAAGGTGAATTGCTGCAAACGGAGTGTCCACCGAGTCAGCCGAGATGTGGTCTTCGGACAGTTGAAAGCCCAGGACAGTGCAGCGTGGTCGGTGAAGACATTGAACTCTGGTCCCTCCAGATAGTGCCTCCATTTTTCCACCGCCCAGACCACTGCCAGGCACTCCTTCTCCGAAGTGGAATAATTCCGCTCTGGGCCTCGGAGTCCCCTCGACGCGTAAGATATTACGTGCTCACCATCCTCGGTGATTTGGGAGAGGATGGCTCCGAGACCCACTTCGCTGGCGTCCGTATGTACCTGGAATGGCAGGGCGGTATTGTGTTGAGCCAACACCGGTGTACTCTGCAACGCCTGTTTCAGAGCGTCCATGCTATCCTGGCACTCCATGGTCCAGTTCCATTCCACTCCCTTCCTCTTGAGGTTGTTTAGTGGAGCTGCCATGTCCGCAAACCGGGGTATGAATTTGTGATACCATCCCGCAAGGCCCAAGAAACGCTGTACGGCTTTCAGGTCCCGAGGGACAGGGTAGTCCGACACAGCTTGGGTCTTGGATGGATCGACCTCCACGCCTCGGTTGGAGACAATGTGTCCAAGAAACTTCAGTTCTCGCTTGAAGAAGTGGCACTTTTTCATGTTGAGGCTGAGATTGGCAGCATGCAACTTCTGAAAGACAGATTCTAAGTCCCGAAGATGCTGCTCTTTGGAGCGAGAATACACAATGATGTCATCAATGTACACGAAGCATAGCTTTCCTCTCAACTCCGCCAAGACCCTCTCCATCAAACGTTGAAAGGAGGCTGCCGCATTCCGCAGACCGAATGGCATGGCCTTAAACTGGAACAGGCCAAGAGATGTTATGAAAGCAGTCTTCGGCTTGCTCTCCTCTGCCATTGCCACCTGCCAGTAACCAGACTGCAAGTCCAAAGAACTGAACCAGGAGGCACCTTCCAGGGATTCAAGGATGTCGTGAATGATGGGCATCGGGTAAGCGTCTGGTAAGGTCTTGGCATTGACTCGCCTATAGTCCACACAAAACCTATAGGATCCATCAGGTTTGTTTACTAGGACCACAGGGGATGACCAAGCTGACTGCGACGGCTCAATGATTCCATCCACGAGCATTCTCTCCACATGGTCTTCGATGACCTTCTTCTTCAGAGGGGAGACACGATAAACCTTGGATCGCACCGGCACTTCATCCTGCAGGAAGATGGTGTGTTTCTCCACCGACGTCTTCCCCAGTCTACTGGAGGTGACGGTGGGCCAGTCTCCCATGAGCTGGTGTAGCTCCTCCGGGCTGTCCGTGTCGTAGGGTGCCACTGACTCTCTCTGGACAGTGGAAGCCCAGCAACTTCTCATCTCCCCTGGTGGTAAGGCGTAGTAGAGGCGAATGCCTGGTTGGTACATGACGGAGGGAGACTTGTCCCACAAGCTGGAGTTGGGGTTCTGGCATAAGAATGGATAATAGGTGTAACCTTTACCTGATTTCAACCCATACCTCTTCTTAGCCAGATCAAGAATGGCACCGGTTTCAGAAAGGAGGTCCAGCCCAAGGATTAATGGGAACACAAGATGGTGGTCCTGCATCACATGGGTGTCGATAGTAGTTTTCATACCGTGCCAGTCGAAGCAGAGACCTATCTTTCCCACTGCTTGGTGAGCTGTTCCATCGGCTAGGACAAATTCCTGTCTCTCTGCCGGTAAGAGGGTTTCGTCGGGTAACATGATCCGCTTCCACAGACTTTCCTTAATCAGCGTGTATGAACTCCCAGTGTCCACAACGGCTTCTACTGATATTCCCTTGATGGTAACTGGGACTAACAGGATCCTGGGTTCTTTCTTTTTGTAGCCCTGGTGTTGTACTACTGAAAGCTCTGCTGTTTTCTGAGACTGTTTCTTCTCCTTCTTCCCCTGTTTTTCGGTACTTGCCTTCACCCTCTGCCAGTACTCCTGGGACCCTGAGAAGTCCTTCTCCACCATGGAACCCACTTTCACCAGCTGGGTCACTGTCGTCACCGTCCCCCTCAGGCAGCCAGCCACTTTCGGGTTGAGGTTACTCAGGATGCGTCTCACTATCTCGTCCTCTGGCATGTCTCGCTTCCACTTGAGACATAGTGCACGATAATCATAAGCAAAGTCCCTGAGACATTGTTCTGGTTTCTGCACCATGGCCCTCAATCTCTCCTCTACTTCAGTCATGTAGTCAGAGGGAAGGAAAGCAGACATGAAGGCATTCTTAAATGAGACCCAGTCCTGAACTTGGCTTTTTTCAGCCTTCCACCAGCTGAGTGCTGGCCCCTTGAAGACAGAAGACAGTGCTCCTAAGAGTTCCGGGTTGGAGAGGGGTCTGAGCCCAAGGAAGTTCTCACACTCCTCGACGAAGGCAAGGACATCCGAAGTTTCAGTCGTGGCGCCGAATGTAGGAAACTCCAACTTCACGGGAGGTTTGGAGTACGACGGAGAGGAGAGTGAATGTGCACCAGGCAGACTATGGGATCTAGGGGGTGCTATGGAGCTGACATCTGTCGAAACCGCTACAGTCCTGGTTCGGTTTGCCACAGGCGTGCTTGTTGGTCTTAAGCTACCAAGCTCCTTCTTCCATTTGTCATCCCTACGTAACATACAGTTCACTGTCTCTCTTTCTAGTCTCTGTATGCTTGCCGTAGTTCCCTCGTCCACCTTGGCTAGGGCAGTGTCAATGGATCTCCTTAGGTGGGTCTCTCTATTCAGGGCACTGTCTACAGAATCTCTGAACTCAGTTTCCAGCTTAACCACCTGTTCCTTCAGAGAATTCACCTCACCTTTAAGTTCCCCATAATCAGCCCTCATAGCATTCACTTGGTCTTTAAGCTGCCCAAAATCAGCCTGTGTAACATACTGTATTCCCTGTCTGTCACCAGTGACATTTGATTCAGCCTCAACCCCATCACCATCATCATCCCCCTCATCGTCATCATCATCATCATCATCATCGTCATCATCACCATCATTATCATCGTCATTTTCACCAGGTGCTTTAACTTCGTCATTTTCTATGTACAAATCACTCAACAAAGAGGATATTTCATCAGTAGGATTTCTCCTTGTGACAAAAGGTCCTGCAGTGAAATCTGGGTCAGCAAATAAAGGCATACTTTCATTCACTGGAGTAGAGGGAGCAGCAATAACTTCGGCTGTATCTACTGGGTGTTCTGCCATATTGTTCAATGTTCAATACAAAACAAACAAACAAAATCAATTTAAATCATTCCCCGTACGGGCCACCATATGTAACGGTCAGATATTATATATTTGACTATTACTAATTTTTAAATCACGGGTTGTGAATGATCTCTTCAGATACAATTGATTAGGCTGAGAGTAGTGCACTTCAATAAATATACAGCAAATAAACACAGCCAGAAATAAAGCACGAAAGTTTGTGTCAATTTTAACCCTTTTATCTACTCCTTAATGACAGGAAAATAATACATGCATTGCCCAAATATAGCAGATCATGAAGCGGCCGACGGTAAAGTCCGCGTCTCGCGCACGCTCGCGCGCACGCTCCTATTGTTCCAATATAGTTCCGTGTAGCGTCTCCAAACGCTCCCCAAACAGCACGAAAAAAGTAATCCAAAAGAAATCCAAAAGAAACTTAATCCACTCCAGAAGCGGTATAATCCAAAAAGCTCGGATCTCCACGGAGAAAAGAAAAGTAATCCACGCTGGATATAAACAAAATATAAACGGTCTCACCAGTCAGAAGAATGTCCCGTGGCTCTTCCCTTTACACGGCGAGTATTGACAGTTAATGTGGCCTTTGCTATTTTCCACCTATAGCTTAGAACTAGACAAATAAATAATCAAACTGGACCAGGTCTCCCGTGGACTCCCTGTCGGTTTGTTGTCTCGTTTCGGGGCCGCGAGCCGGCAGCTTCCGCACGCTATATGGTGCGTCAGTCATTCCCAGACAGACCCGTCAATCAATGTCAATCAATCAATCACAATACATCAAAATGAAAGCATAAACATTTAAACCCCCCAAACAATAACAAAATGAAAACAGACATCACAAAAGATAGGACCTTACCCTTAAAGGATGGCGTTAATATAAGGAATATTTTAATTCATAGGCATAAACTTTTAAATGCCATTATAAAACTAAATCCTCTTTTACACATGTGTGGCAGCGCTACAACTGTACAGGTGGAAAGTATTTAAATGACAGTATTTTTTATGTGGTAGCCCCCCACTCTCCCACCAGCCTGATCTCCAGAGATTACCGTAACATTGCACGGAACGAGTGCACTTCATTCCGTGGATAGTCGCCTAGAAACCCCGAAATTGCGTGCATATGTACGGCGAGTCCCACGGTGGGCGTAACCAGTCGCAACCCGGAAAAACCCGGAAGCAGAGCAGTCCCCACAACAAAATTTACGATTCTGTGCCTATCGGTACATAACTCAAACGGCGCTGAGTAGGCACAGGCGAACGTCACACCGTTCAGGACGGCAACTCGGTCGCCTTAGCTCCCTCGGTGGTCCTTCACGGGGTGACTGCGCGCCTGTGACTGCGCGCCTCCGAAATGGTTTTGTCACATATGCACGCAATTTGGGGGTTCCGAGGCGGCTATCCACGGAATGAAGTGCACTCGTTCCGTGCAATGTTACGGTAATCTCTGGAGATCGGGTTGCTCCCACCCACACACACACACACACAAATAATAATAATAACATAATAATTATATATATATATATATAGATATATAGATATATAGATATATAGATATATAGATATATAGATATAGATATAGATATAGATATATATAGATATATATACAGAGAACCGACAGCTGGCAAACTGGGAGGAAGACTGTAAAAGCACAACACACACACACACACACACACACACACACACACACACACACACACACACACACACACACACACACACACACACACACACACACACACACACACACACACACACACACACACACACACAGTTCCTCTACTTCATATAGCTTAATGAAATTAACTCATCAAAGGCACCACTTTCTTCACACTGGGTGTGTGTGTGTGTGTGTGTGTGTGTGTGTGTGTGTGTGTGTGTGTGTGTGTGTGTGTGTGTGTGTGTGTGTGTGTGTGTGTGTGTGTACCTGTCAGCGTTTCGGGGTGGGAGTCCAGTGAGCCCACGGCGGCGGGGCAGTTCCTTGTTGTGGGAAGCAGGAAGCGGAAAGGTGTGATGTTTGCGAGGCATGTCTGAGGAGAGGAGAGGAGAGGAGAGGAGAGGAGAGGAGAGGAGGAGAATTTCCTACAGAGAATATATTCTGGGGTATTTTCAATTGGCTAATTAATGTTTAATATGCATTTTTTAAATGAGGATATTTAATGTGATCAAGAGCTCAACACACTTTGATAACCACTGGTCTAATGTTTGTTTGTATGTGTGTTTTTTTTTACACATTTAGCCATTTTGAACACTGTATAAAGTTAAATAAAATTGTTAACATGCTGATAGTTGTATACAGACAGACAGACAGACAGACAGACAGACAGACAGACAGACAGACTTACCTTCCTGTTGTGCCTGAGGACGGAGAACAGACACAACAAATCAACATGGGTGACATATTGATGATGACATCATCACAATGACATACAAGCATATCTGTCCAATCAGAGACTTACCTCGTTCCTCACCGCAGGAACAAAACTGAAACAGAAAATGATGCCAATGAGTTATAGTTACTCATATACTTTAATTGATTAATTGATTGATTGATTGAATACTTTATTGACGTTTTTTAAAGGTCCAGGCAGTACGAGTTAAAAACTGTGTTAATTTCATTGACTACAACTATGACGAAAAATGTTTGTCAACTACCTTTTTTCACTGACGAAAACGAAATAAAAAATAAATAAATAAGCTATGATGACTAAAACTATATATTGACAATTTTGTCAACAAATAAAAATTAGACCTTTATTAGGGAGGGACCAGTTGAGAAAAGATCCAGTAGAACTAAGACAAGTCATTTTATGCTTGGATGCGCATGGGTGTCACGCTCCGAAAATAGCCGATCTACAAGCTCACGCGTGAGCTTGTAGATCGGCTATTTTCGGCATGCAGCAGCTAAGTAGAAATCAGTCATTGTGACGCCATCACAGCCGACTTTGGATACCATGATTTTGTGAATGTAACCTTATCTGTACCTTTAATATGTGTGTCCTTGTATGCTCTCCTATATTGCGTACATGAGTAAATTGTAAAAATTTGCTGACCTAGGAGGCGTCCTGACAGAGGAGTTACTCCTGCTCACAGAGGTGGAGGGCACAGGAGACACCAGAGGTCTGAAAGAGAGAACATGACAGTATGTGTGTGTGTGTGTGTGTGTGTGTGTGTGTGTGTGTGTGTGTGTGTGTGTGTGTGTGTGTGTGTGTGTGTGTGTGTGTGTGTGTGTGTGCATGCATGCATGCATGCATGTGTGTGTAGCAGCCTACCTCCATGAATGTTGCCCTCCCTGAAAGAGAAACAGCGGTAAAGTTAACAAGTGGTCCGTTCTATTTATTTGCGTTTGTTTGTTTGTTTGTTTGTTTTTTATTTGAGAGGGACAACATATATCAATGAACAGTGCACTCCAATGCTGTATAATGAAGGGCAGTTACAGAAGGAGGCTTTGTTTATATTGGACTTAGCAAGAATGCTAACTTACTGTACATCCTCAGTCCCTGACGAATAACGTTAAAACTACATTAAACAAAACATGTTTACAATACAGTTAGAGCAAGCATATTATACAAAACAGGACTACAAAACAAGTACAAAACAAGTGCAAAGTATACCTAAAATGAAACTAATCTTTAATTGACGGTTAGTTCTGTTCGTTCTAAAGCAGAAACTCTAAAACATGAAACACACTAAACCCACCCCATTTCCAATCATATCTTCATATAATTGGTCCTCATTAATGCTTATATGATGGAAAACATTGGCCAAATTGTCAAATAATATAAGAAAGAGGCAACGCGAGACGTTGTGAGCCTGTGGAACGGAGTCAAACATAATGGGGGGTCCCCAGTTCAAATATTATTATTTTGGGCGGTTGCAGTCTGAAAAGGTTGAGAAACACTGTTATAATGGAAGCCATCGTTCTTGCGTAAAAAAAAAAAAAAAAAATTATATCTTGTTTAAAAAAAAGGAAAAAAGCCTAACGATGATGTCACTGGTAGGCAGGTTTCTGAAGTGTCCACAGCCTGCCTATGAGACAGAGACCAAGTAGACACACGCACGCGCGCGCACACACACACACACACACACACACACACACACACACACACACACACACACACACACACACACACACACACACACACACACACACACACACACACACACACACACACACACACACACACACACACACACACACACTATTTTGAGGGTTCTTTGACAGGGTTCCCAATGGACCCTTACAGGTCTGTAACTCTGAGAGTGTACAAGTGGAACCATATGGACCTCTATATAGGGTCCATTTGGCTCCATTTGTACACTCTCTAAGTTACAGACGCCTGACAGGCTTGCAGGCCTCTAGTACCAAAGACGGTGGATATTTAGGAAGATCCGCCGTCCCAATTTGAACCACTATAGAGGCAAAATGGTACACAAATGGTCTCCTAAGTGGGCGGCAGATCTCGCCAACGTCCTATGTTTACTGGTGCTAGATCTCATGAGAGTGTGTTGCTGGGACAGAGAAAGGTCTCTGTGAAAAATTGTGTGTCAGAATGTTGGGAAGATTGTGTGGCTTGTGGCGACTGGGTCCAAAATCATTGGTTCTGTGACCAAGAATCTAAAGAATGGTGCAGAAGCTGTGTTCATGTTCACTCTCCCATTGGAATGAATAGAATCCAACCTGCTTCTTAGCTTAGCTTAATCCTCTTCGTCCCAAGTGGGACATAAGGCTTCGACGATCTGCCTCCATCGGGACCTGTCTTGTGCTGCATGTTGTGCCTCGCCCCGCGTAAGGTTCATCTCCTGAAGCTCAGCTGTCACGGTTCGTCGCCAGGTGGTTTTGGGTCGACCTTGACTCCTTTTCCCTGTTGGGGTCCATCTCAGTGCAACCTTTGGGATTAGATCCTGGGCCATTCGGAGCACATGTCCCAGCCATTGTAGACGACGGCGTTTGATTTCTGACACGATACCTGGTCATTCTGTGCAGCTCTTTATTTGAGATCTTCTCAGGCCATAAGATGCGGCAGATTTTACGAATATGGTGCTCACAGCTGGTATTGTCATTGCCAACTTTGGCATTGATATCCCCCACGATCAGTAGCAGGTCATGCTGAGGAACTTTGTTGACTGCTTGCTGTAACTCCTCGTACCAGTCATCTTTTTCCTTTTCCTCCGTTTCATTAGTTGGTGCATAACACTGAATGATGGAGAGTTTGCAGTGCTTGGAGTTGAAGCGGGCTCTGATTAGCCTGTCACTGAGGGGTTCCCACTCTAACAAGGTGTTGACCTTCTTCTTTGAGATTTTTATCTTATCTTCTGGGGGTCCCTGGCACAAAACATTTTCAGATGGGAGTCCGTGGCCAAATACATACACATAATACAATTTGGGGGTCCTTAGGCTTGAAAAAGGTTTGAGAACCATTGTCTTAAAGAGGCGGTCACCTACGTCACACAGATACGGGAAGTAAAGTGGATATTATACGGGTCTTGCTTTCCCATTTGTCTTGGCTGGTACTCACCGGGCGGGTGGAGGTAGGAACGGCTGGGCCAGGTGGGCGGGGTGTAACCACAGGGGGCAGTACTCGGGAAGATACACCTTTTCTGTTATCTATACACACACACAACACACACGCACACATTATTTATTTAGCATTCAGTTTGTCGCTAAATTGCAATTGTACCATGTTAGACTCATTGAAAACACACTTCCCTGCTTCTGGTGACCGATATTGTCCTTCTAATGAATGTTAAGCAAAGGGATAATGGACGGCAAGCCGGGCATTGTTGAGGAATAAACTCAGACAGGGTGATTAACCCTGAGCTGAAGTCGAGGGTTTTAATCGACCTGAAGTGGTTTATTTCTAAACAATGACCGGCTCGCCGTCATTATCCCGCTTATTACATGGCTACTTAATGAATAAATGTATAAATTGACCCTAAAGTAACAACAAAACTAAGTATTTCCTTGCTTACAGTAATGAAAGTATTCCATAAATTTATGCCAGGTGCGGCCGTCCATCCAGCACGACGCGGTCGCCTCGGAAAACAACCAGGAAGTGTTGATCAAATAGAATACATTTTCGGTTACTGCATGGTCTATTTCTCGCTTGAGAGCAACGTTTAGCTGTAAATGCCATGGTGTGTTTGTTTACATGGCTGTCGTGTTGGATATACAGCATAAAAACAAGCAGCGCAGCCAGGTGCTCTGAGTCTTTGATTAGACAGCGGTCTGTTATTGACCTCATCGGTCATTATCCAGAAATAACACACCTTTAAATTCAGTGATTGACCAATCAGAATCGACCATTCAACCAAGCCGTGTAATGAACTTGGTGAAAACACACGTCCCTGCTTCTGGTGACTGACATCGTCCTTCTAATGTGTGAGGGGGGTTGTGTTTCTTCAATCACTTTTACATTTTATTTTGTCCTGGATTCGGCTAGACACCGTCTTTCAACGTGCTCTAACAAAGGAAGGCGCGGTGCCGGTTATAAATTATTTTTCTCTTCACGGCGAACAGTGATCCCCTTTGTGTTTACCAACGGTCTGACAAGCGATCATAATGTATATAAATGTTCTGCGGCCAGTTGGGGAGGTGGGAAAGACACTCATTTTTTAAAGAGCTGGTGCCATGGTTTTGCACTTTTTCTGTTTTTCATGTGTCTATGAGGTTGATAGAACTTCATTAAGCCCCCCGGTGGTGTTTTTATGGTGTTTTATGTCTTTTCTGACTATTTGGAGTTTCTTCCTGGAGGCTGAAACCTTGAGGGTCAAACGTGCCAATAGAGAAACAGCGCTTTAGTGACATCACAAAGCCATACCTTCCCCCTCATTATCATAACACAACAGGTGTGGGCATGAGGAGGAGGAGGGACTAGGACAGGTGGGTGGTGCTAAGGTGGTGGAGGAGGTGCTAAGGTGAGAACCAGGTATACTTAATGAACTGGTGGGTGTGTCTACATAAAAACAACATTTTAACACTTACTGTACACTTTCTTTTTGTTGAAAAAAATCCTTACATAATAATAATACCTTATGATCAGGTTTTAGGGTTGAAAAATATCATGGCACTCCATCTTTAAGGAAGAAGCTG
>NW_027660446.1:0-87683 GCF_963280865.1 Gymnoscopelus braueri | reverse complement strand
ATTGTTTTTAAGAAAAGTGGAAGGTCAGTTTTGTCTGAAAGAAGGCAATTAGGGCTCAGGTATTTTGTGTTGGGCTCCTAAAACCCACTTTTAGAGACCTCACAAAGTCAGCAGCCACTTAGAATGTACTGGGAACAAGTTACAGGAAATGTCACCAAAGTGCTTATCTCAGCCCAAAAATGCCATTTTGAGCCACGATTTTTTAAGGAAAGTGGGTGTCAGTTTTGTATGAAGGAAGGCATTGGGGCTCAATGTATTTGTGTTGGGCTCCATAAAACCCTACTTTAGAGACTCACAAAGTCAGCAGCCACTTAGAATGTACTGGGAACAATTTTACAGGAAAATGTCACCAAAGTGCTTATCTCAGCCAAAAATGCCATTTTGAGCACGATTTTTTAAGGTAAGTGGGTGTCAGGTTTTTGTCATGAAGGCAGGCATTGGGGGCTCATGTATTTTGTGTTGGGCTCCTAAAACCCACTTTTTAGAGACCTCACAAAGTCAGCAGCCACTTAGAATGTACTGGGAACAAGTTTCAGGAAAATGCACCAAGTGCTTATCTCAGTCTAATAATGCTATTTTGACCCAAGATTTTTTTTAAGAAAGGTGGAAGTCAGTTTTGTCTGAAAGAAGGCAATAGGGCTCATGTATTTTGTGTTGGGCTCCTAAAACCCACTTTTAGAGACCCTCACAAAAGTCAGCAGCCCTTAGAATGTACTCGGGAACAAGTTACAGGAAAATGTCACCAAAGTGCTTATCTCAGCCCCACAAAATTGCCATTTGGAGCCACGTTTTTTTTTCAGGAAAGTGGGTGTCAGTTTTGTATGAGGAAGGGCATTGGGGCTCATGTATTTTGTGTGGGCTCCTAAAACCCCCCCACTTTTAGAGACCTCACAAAGTCAGCAGGCCCTATAGAATGTAACTAGGGAACAAGTAACAGGTAAATGTCACCAAAGTGCTTATCTCAGCCCCAAAAATCCATTTGAGCCACAGACTGATTTTTTAAGAAAGTGGAAGTCACGTTTTGTCTGAAAGAAGGCATTAGGGCTCATGTATTTTGTGTTGGGCTCCTAAAACCCACTTTAGAGACCTCACAAAGTCAGCAGCCACTTAGAATGTACTGGGAACAAGTTACAGGAAAATGTCACCAAAGTGCTTATCTCAGCCCAAAAATGCCATTTTGAGCCACGATTTTTTTAAGGAAAGTGGGTGTCAGTTTTGTATGAAAGAAGGCATTAGGGGCTCATGTATTTTGTGTTGGGCTCCTAAAACCCACTTTTAGAGACCTCACAAAGTCAGCAGCCACTTAGAATGTACTGGGAACAAGTTACAGGAAAATGTCACCAAAGTGCTTATCTCAGCCCAAAAATGCCATTTTGAGCCACGATTTTTTTAAGGAAAGTGGGTGTCAGTTTTGTATGAAGGAAGGCATTGGGGCTCATGTATTTTGTGTTGGCTCCTAAAACCCACTTTTAGAGACCTCACAAAGTCAGCAGCCACTTAGAATGTACTGGGAACAAGTTACAGGAAAATGTCACCAAAGTGCTTATCTCAGTCTAATAATGCTATTTTGACCCAAGATTTTTTTAAGAAAGTGGAAGTCAGTTTTGTCTGAAAGAAGGCATTAGGGCTCATGTATTTTGTGTTGGGCTCCTAAAACCCACTTTTAGAGACCTCACAAAGTCAGCAGCCACTTAGAATGTACTGGGAACAAGTTACAGGAAAATGTCACCAAAGTGCTTATCTCAGCCCAAAAATGCCATTTTGAGCCACGATTTTTAAGGAAAGTGGGTGTCAGTTTTGTATGAAGGAAGGTCATTGGGGCTCATGTATTTTGTGTTGGGCTCCTAAAACCCACTTTTAGAGACCCTCACAAAGTCAGCAGCCACTTAGAATGTACTGGAACAAGTTACAGGAAAATGTCACCAAAGTGCTTATCTCAGCCCAAAAATGCTATTTTGAGCCCAAGATTTTTTAAGAAAGTGGGAGTCAGTTTTGTCTGAAGGAAGGCATTAGGGCTCATGTATTTTGTGTTGGGCTCCTAAAACCCACTTTTAGAGACCTCACAAAGTCAGCAGCCACTTAGAATGTACTGGAACAAGTTACAGGAAAATGTCACCAAAGTGCTTATCTCAGCCAAAAATGCCATTTTGAGCCACGATTTTTTTAAGAAAGTGGGTGTCAGTTTTGTATGAAGGAAGGCATTGGGGCTCATGTATTTTGTGTTGGGCTCCTAAAACCCACTTTTAGAGACCTCACAAAGTCAGCAGCCACTTAGAATGTACTGGGAACAAGTTACAGGAAAATGTCACCAAAGTGCTTATCTCAGCCCAAAAATGCCATTTTGAGCCACGATTTTTTAAGGAAAGTGGGTGTCAGTTTTGTATGAAGGAAGGCATTGGGGCTCATGTATTTTGTGTTGGGCTCCTAAAACCCACTTTTAGAGACCTCACAAAGTCAGCAGCCACTTAGAATGTACTGGGAACAAGTTACAGGAAAATGTCACCAAAGTGCTTATCTCAGTCTAATATGCTATTTTGACCCAAGATTTTTTTAAGAAAGTGGAAGTCAGTTTTGTCTGAAAGAAGGCATTAGGGCTCATGTATTTTGTGTTGGGCTCCTAAAACCCACTTTTAGAGACCTCACAAAGTCAGCAGCCACTTAGAATGTACTGGGAACAAGTTACAGGAAAATGTCACCAAAGTGCTTATCTCAGCCCAAAAATGCCATTTTGAGCCACGATTTTTTAAGGAAAGTGGGGTGTCAGTTTTTGTATGAAGGAAGGCAATTGGGGCTCATGTATTTTGTGTTGGGCTCCTAAAACCCACTTTTAGAGACCTCACAAAGTCAGCAGCCACTTAGAATGTACTGGGAACAAGTTACAGGAAAATGTCACCAAAGTGCTTATCTCAGTCTAATAATGCTATTTTGACCCAAGATTTTTTTAAGAAAGTGGAAGTCAGTTTTGTCTGAAAGAAGGCATTAGGGCTCATGTATTTTGTGTTGGGCTCCTAAAACCCACTTTTAGAGACCTCACAAAGTCAGCAGCCACTTAGAATGTACTGGGAACAAGTTACAGGAAAATGTCACCAAAGTGCTTATCTCAGCCCAAAAATGCCATTTTGAGCCACGATTTTTTTAAGAAAGTGGGTGTCAGTTTTGTATGAAGAAGGCATTGGGGCTCATGTATTTTGTGTTGGGCTCCTAAAACCCACTTTTAGAGACCTCACAAAGTCAGCAGCCACTTAGAATGTACTGGGAACAAGTTACAGGAAAATGTCACCAAAGTGCTTATCTCAGTCTAATAATGGCTATTTTGACCCAAGATTTTTTTAAGAAAGTGGAAGTCAGTTTTGTCTGAAAGAAGGCATTAGGGCTCATGTATTTTGTGTTGGCTCCTAAAACCCACTTTTAGAGACCTCACAAAGTCAGCAGCCACTTAGAATGTACTGGGAACAAGTTACAGGAAAATGTCACCAAAGTGCTTATCTCAGCCCAAAAATGCCATTTTGAGCCACGATTTTTTAAGGAAAGTGGGTGTCAGTTTTGTATGAAGGAAGGCATTGGGGCTCATGTATTTTGTGTTGGGCTCCTAAAACCCACTTTTAGAGACCTCACAAAGTCAGCAGCCACTTAGAATGTACTGGGAACAAGTTACAGGAAAATGTCACCAAAGTGCTTATCTCAGCCCAAAAATGCCATTTTGAGCCACGATTTTTTAAGGAAAGTGGGTGTCAGTTTTGTATGAAGGAAGGCATTGGGGCTCATGTATTTTGTGTTGGGCTCCTAAAACCCACTTTTAGAGACCTCACAAAGTCAGCAGCCACTTAGAATGTACTGGGAACAAGTTACAGGAAAATGTCACCAAAGTGCTTATCTCAGTCTAATAATGCTATTTTGACCCAAGATTTTTTTAAGAAAGTGGAAGTCAGTTTTGTCTGAAAGAAGGCATTAGGGCTCATGTATTTTGTGTTGGGCTCCTAAAACCCACTTTTAGAGACCTCACAAAGTCAGCAGCCACTTAGAATGTACTGGAACAAGTTACGGAAAATGTCACCAAAGTGCTTATCTCAGCCCAAAAATGCCATTTTGAGCCACGATTTTTTAAGGAAAGTGGGTGTCAGTTTTGTATGAAGGAAGGCATTGGGGCTCATGTATTTTGTGTTGGGCTCCTAAAACCCACTTTTAGAGACCTCACAAAGTCAGCAGCCACTTAGAATGTACTGGGAACAAGTTACAGGAAAATGTCACCAAAGTGCTTATCTCAGCCAAAAATGCATTTTGAGCCACGATTTTTTAAGAAAGTGGGTGTCAGTTTTGTATGAAGGAAGGCATTAGGGGCTCATGTATTTTGTGTTGGGCTCCTAAACCCACTTTTAGAGACCTCACAAAGTCAGCAGCCACTTAGAATGTACTGGGAACAAGTTACAGGAAAATGTCACCAAAGTGCTTATCTCAGTCTAATAATGCTATTTTGACCCAAGATTTTTTTAAGAAAGTGGAAGTCAGTTTTGTCTGAAAGAAGGCATTAGGGCTCATGTATTTTGTGTTGGGCTCCTAAACCCACTTTTAGAGACCTCACAAAGTCAGCAGCCACTTAGAATGTACTGGGAACAAGTTACAGGAAAATGTCACCAAAGTGCTTATCTCAGTCTAATAATGCTATTTTGACCCAAGATTTTTTAAGAAAGTGGAAGTCAGTTTTGTCTGAAAGAAGGCATTAGGGCTCATGTATTTTGTGTTGGGCTCCTAAAACCCACTTTTAGAGACCTCACAAAGTCAGCAGCCACTTAGAATGTACTGGGAACAAGTTACAGGAAAATGTCACCAAAGTGCTTATCTCAGCCCAAAATGCCATTTTGAGCCACGATTTTTTAAGGAAAGTGGGTGTCAGTTTTGTATGAAGGAAGGCATTGGGGCTCATGTATTTTGTGTTGGGCTCCTAAAACCCACTTTTAGAGACCTCACAAAGTCAGCAGCCACTTAGAATGTACTGGGAACAAGTTACAGGAAAATGTCACCAAAGTGCTTATCTCAGTCTAATAATGCTATTTTGACCCAAGATTTTTTAAGAAAGTGGAAGTCAGTTTTGTCTGAAAGAAGGCATTAGGGCTCATGTATTTTGTGTGGGCTCCTAAAACCCACTTTTAGAGACCTCACAAAGTCAGCAGCCACTTAGAATGTACTGGGAACAAGTTACAGGAAATGTCACCAAAGTGCTTATCTCAGCCCAAAAATGCCATTTTGAGCCACGATTTTTTAAGGAAAGTGGGTGTCAGTTTTGTATGAAGGAAGGCATTGGGGCTCATGTATTTTGTGTTGGGCTCCTAAAACCCACTTTAGAGACCTCACAAAGTCAGCAGCCACTTAGAATGTACTGGGAACAAGTTACAGGAAAATGTCACCAAAGTGCTTATCTCAGTCTAATAATGCTATTTTGAGCCCAAGATTTTTTAAGAAAGTGGAAGTCAGTTTTGTCTGAAAGAAGGCATTAGGGCTCATGTATTTTGTGTTGGGCTCCTAAAACCCACTTTAGAGACCTCACAAAGTCAGCAGCCACTTAGAATGTACTGGGAACAAGTTACAGGAAAATGTCACCAAAGTGCTTATCTCAGCCCAAAAATGCCATTTTGAGCCACGATTTTTTAGGAAAGTGGGTGTCAGTTTTGTATGAAGGAAGGCATTGGGGCTCATGTATTTTGTGTTGGGCTCCTAAAACCCACTTTTAGAGACCTCACAAAGTCAGCAGCCACTTAGAATGTACTGGGAACAAGTTACAGGAAAATGTCACCAAAGTGCTTATCTCAGTCTAATAATGCTATTTTGACCCAAGATTTTTTTAAGAAAGTGGAAGTCAGTTTTGTCTGAAAGAAGGCATTAGGGGCTCATGTATTTTGTGTTGGGCTCCTAAAACCCACTTTTAGAGACCTCACAAAGTCAGCAGCCACTTAGAATGTACTGGGAACAAGTTACAGGAAAATGTCACCAAAGTGCTTATCTCAGCCCAAAAATGCCATTTTGAGCCACGATTTTTTAAGGAAAGTGGGTGTCAGTTTTGTATGAAGGAAGGCATTGGGGCTCATGTATTTTGTGTTGGGCTCCTAAAACCCACTTTTAGAGACCTCACAAAGTCAGCAGCCACTTAGAATGTACTGGGAACAAGTTACAGGAAAATGTCACCAAAGTGCTTATCTCAGTCTAATAATGCTATTTTGACCCAAGATTTTTTTAAGAAAGTGGAAGTCAGTTTTGTCTGAAAGAAGGCATTAGGGCTCATGTATTTTGTGTTGGGCTCCTAAAACCCACTTTTAGAGACCTCACAAAGTCAGCAGCCACTTAGAATGTACTGGGAACAAGTTACAGGAAAATGTCACCAAAGTGCTTATCTCAGCCCAAAAATGCCATTTTGAGCCACGATTTTTTAAGGAAAGTGGGTGTCAGTTTTGTATGAAGGAAGGCATTGGGGCTCATGTATTTTGTGTTGGGCTCCTAAAACCCACTTTTAGAGACCTCACAAAGTCAGCAGCCACTTAGAATGTACTGGGAACAAGTTACAGGAAAATGTCACCAAAGTGCTTATCTCAGTCTAATAATGCTATTTTGACCCAAGATTTTTTTAAGAAAGTGGAAGTCAGTTTTGTCTGAAAGAAGGCATTAGGGCTCATGTATTTTGTGTTGGGCTCCTAAAACCCACTTTTAGAGACCTCACAAAGTCAGCAGCCACTTAGAATGTACTGGGAACAAGTTACAGGAAAATGTCACCAAAGTGCTTATCTCAGCCCAAAAATGCCATTTTGAGCCACGATTTTTTAAGGAAAGTGGGTGTCAGTTTTGTATGAAGGAAGGCATTGGGGCTCATGTATTTTGTGTTGGGCTCCTAAAACCCACTTTTAGAGACCTCACAAAGTCAGCAGCCACTTAGAATGTACTGGGAACAAGTTACAGGAAAATGTCACCAAAGTGCTTATCTCAGTCTAATAATGCTATTTTGACCCAAGATTTTTTTAAGAAAGTGGAAGTCAGTTTTGTCTGAAAGAAGGCATTAGGGCTCATGTATTTTGTGTTGGGCTCCTAAAACCCACTTTTAGAGACCTCACAAAGTCAGCAGCCACTTAGAATGTACTGGGAACAAGTTACAGGAAAATGTCACCAAAGTGCTTATCTCAGCCCAAAAATGCCATTTTGAGCCACGATTTTTTAAGGAAAGTGGGTGTCAGTTTTGTATGAAGGAAGGCATTGGGGCTCATGTATTTTGTGTTGGGCTCCTAAAACCCACTTTTAGAGACCTCACAAAGTCAGCAGCCACTTAGAATGTACTGGGAACAAGTTACAGGAAAATGTCACCAAAGTGCTTATCTCAGTCTAATAATGCTATTTTGACCCAAGATTTTTTTAAGAAAGTGGAAGTCAGTTTTGTCTGAAAGAAGGCATTAGGGCTCATGTATTTTGTGTTGGGCTCCTAAAACCCACTTTTAGAGACCTCACAAAGTCAGCAGCCACTTAGAATGTACTGGGAACAAGTTACAGGAAAATGTCACCAAAGTGCTTATCTCAGCCCAAAAATGCCATTTTGAGCCACGATTTTTTAAGGAAAGTGGGTGTCAGTTTTGTATGAAGGAAGGCATTGGGGCTCATGTATTTTGTGTTGGGCTCCTAAAACCCACTTTTAGAGACCTCACAAAGTCAGCAGCCACTTAGAATGTACTGGGAACAAGTTACAGGAAAATGTCACCAAAGTGCTTATCTCAGCCCAAAAATGCCATTTTGAGCCACGATTTTTTAAGGAAAGTGGGTGTCAGTTTTGTATGAAGGAAGGCATTGGGGCTCATGTATTTTGTGTTGGGCTCCTAAAACCCACTTTTAGAGACCTCACAAAGTCAGCAGCCACTTAGAATGTACTGGGAACAAGTTACAGGAAAATGTCACCAAAGTGCTTATCTCAGTCTAATAATGCTATTTTGACCCAAGATTTTTTTAAGAAAGTGGAAGTCAGTTTTGTCTGAAAGAAGGCATTAGGGCTCATGTATTTTGTGTTGGGCTCCTAAAACCCACTTTTAGAGACCTCACAAAGTCAGCAGCCACTTAGAATGTACTGGGAACAAGTTACAGGAAAATGTCACCAAAGTGCTTATCTCAGCCCAAAAATGCCATTTTGAGCCACGATTTTTTAAGGAAAGTGGGTGTCAGTTTTGTATGAAGGAAGGCATTGGGGCTCATGTATTTTGTGTTGGGCTCCTAAAACCCACTTTTAGAGACCTCACAAAGTCAGCAGCCACTTAGAATGTACTGGGAACAAGTTACAGGAAAATGTCACCAAAGTGCTTATCTCAGTCTAATAATGCTATTTTGACCCAAGATTTTTTTAAGAAAGTGGAAGTCAGTTTTGTCTGAAAGAAGGCATTAGGGCTCATGTATTTTGTGTTGGGCTCCTAAAACCCACTTTTAGAGACCTCACAAAGTCAGCAGCCACTTAGAATGTACTGGGAACAAGTTACAGGAAAATGTCACCAAAGTGCTTATCTCAGCCCAAAAATGCCATTTTGAGCCACGATTTTTTAAGGAAAGTGGGTGTCAGTTTTGTATGAAGGAAGGCATTGGGGCTCATGTATTTTGTGTTGGGCTCCTAAAACCCACTTTTAGAGACCTCACAAAGTCAGCAGCCACTTAGAATGTACTGGGAACAAGTTACAGGAAAATGTCACCAAAGTGCTTATCTCAGCCCAAAAATGCCATTTTGAGCCACGATTTTTTAAGGAAAGTGGGTGTCAGTTTTGTATGAAGGAAGGCATTGGGGCTCATGTATTTTGTGTTGGGCTCCTAAAACCCACTTTTAGAGACCTCACAAAGTCAGCAGCCACTTAGAATGTACTGGGAACAAGTTACAGGAAAATGTCACCAAAGTGCTTATCTCAGTCTAATAATGCTATTTTGACCCAAGATTTTTTTAAGAAAGTGGAAGTCAGTTTTGTCTGAAAGAAGGCATTAGGGCTCATGTATTTTGTGTTGGGCTCCTAAAACCCACTTTTAGAGACCTCACAAAGTCAGCAGCCACTTAGAATGTACTGGGAACAAGTTACAGGAAAATGTCACCAAAGTGCTTATCTCAGCCCAAAAATGCCATTTTGAGCCACGATTTTTTAAGGAAAGTGGGTGTCAGTTTTGTATGAAGGAAGGCATTGGGGCTCATGTATTTTGTGTTGGGCTCCTAAAACCCACTTTTAGAGACCTCACAAAGTCAGCAGCCACTTAGAATGTACTGGGAACAAGTTACAGGAAAATGTCACCAAAGTGCTTATCTCAGTCTAATAATGCTATTTTGACCCAAGATTTTTTTAAGAAAGTGGAAGTCAGTTTTGTCTGAAAGAAGGCATTAGGGCTCATGTATTTTGTGTTGGGCTCCTAAAACCCACTTTTAGAGACCTCACAAAGTCAGCAGCCACTTAGAATGTACTGGGAACAAGTTACAGGAAAATGTCACCAAAGTGCTTATCTCAGCCCAAAAATGCCATTTTGAGCCACGATTTTTTAAGGAAAGTGGGTGTCAGTTTTGTATGAAGGAAGGCATTGGGGCTCATGTATTTTGTGTTGGGCTCCTAAAACCCACTTTTAGAGACCTCACAAAGTCAGCAGCCACTTAGAATGTACTGGGAACAAGTTACAGGAAAATGTCACCAAAGTGCTTATCTCAGCCCAAAAATGCCATTTTGAGCCACGATTTTTTAAGGAAAGTGGGTGTCAGTTTTGTATGAAGGAAGGCATTGGGGCTCATGTATTTTGTGTTGGGCTCCTAAAACCCACTTTTAGAGACCTCACAAAGTCAGCAGCCACTTAGAATGTACTGGGAACAAGTTACAGGAAAATGTCACCAAAGTGCTTATCTCAGTCTAATAATGCTATTTTGACCCAAGATTTTTTTAAGAAAGTGGAAGTCAGTTTTGTCTGAAAGAAGGCATTAGGGCTCATGTATTTTGTGTTGGGCTCCTAAAACCCACTTTTAGAGACCTCACAAAGTCAGCAGCCACTTAGAATGTACTGGGAACAAGTTACAGGAAAATGTCACCAAAGTGCTTATCTCAGCCCAAAAATGCCATTTTGAGCCACGATTTTTTAAGGAAAGTGGGTGTCAGTTTTGTATGAAGGAAGGCATTGGGGCTCATGTATTTTGTGTTGGGCTCCTAAAACCCACTTTTAGAGACCTCACAAAGTCAGCAGCCACTTAGAATGTACTGGGAACAAGTTACAGGAAAATGTCACCAAAGTGCTTATCTCAGTCTAATAATGCTATTTTGACCCAAGATTTTTTTAAGAAAGTGGAAGTCAGTTTTGTCTGAAAGAAGGCATTAGGGCTCATGTATTTTGTGTTGGGCTCCTAAAACCCACTTTTAGAGACCTCACAAAGTCAGCAGCCACTTAGAATGTACTGGGAACAAGTTACAGGAAAATGTCACCAAAGTGCTTATCTCAGCCCAAAAATGCCATTTTGAGCCACGATTTTTTAAGGAAAGTGGGTGTCAGTTTTGTATGAAGGAAGGCATTGGGGCTCATGTATTTTGTGTTGGGCTCCTAAAACCCACTTTTAGAGACCTCACAAAGTCAGCAGCCACTTAGAATGTACTGGGAACAAGTTACAGGAAAATGTCACCAAAGTGCTTATCTCAGTCTAATAATGCTATTTTGACCCAAGATTTTTTTAAGAAAGTGGAAGTCAGTTTTGTCTGAAAGAAGGCATTAGGGCTCATGTATTTTGTGTTGGGCTCCTAAAACCCACTTTTAGAGACCTCACAAAGTCAGCAGCCACTTAGAATGTACTGGGAACAAGTTACAGGAAAATGTCACCAAAGTGCTTATCTCAGCCCAAAAATGCCATTTTGAGCCACGATTTTTTAAGGAAAGTGGGTGTCAGTTTTGTATGAAGGAAGGCATTGGGGCTCATGTATTTTGTGTTGGGCTCCTAAAACCCACTTTTAGAGACCTCACAAAGTCAGCAGCCACTTAGAATGTACTGGGAACAAGTTACAGGAAAATGTCACCAAAGTGCTTATCTCAGCCCAAAAATGCCATTTTGAGCCACGATTTTTTAAGGAAAGTGGGTGTCAGTTTTGTATGAAGGAAGGCATTGGGGCTCATGTATTTTGTGTTGGGCTCCTAAAACCCACTTTTAGAGACCTCACAAAGTCAGCAGCCACTTAGAATGTACTGGGAACAAGTTACAGGAAAATGTCACCAAAGTGCTTATCTCAGTCTAATAATGCTATTTTGACCCAAGATTTTTTTAAGAAAGTGGAAGTCAGTTTTGTCTGAAAGAAGGCATTAGGGCTCATGTATTTTGTGTTGGGCTCCTAAAACCCACTTTTAGAGACCTCACAAAGTCAGCAGCCACTTAGAATGTACTGGGAACAAGTTACAGGAAAATGTCACCAAAGTGCTTATCTCAGCCCAAAAATGCCATTTTGAGCCACGATTTTTTAAGGAAAGTGGGTGTCAGTTTTGTATGAAGGAAGGCATTGGGGCTCATGTATTTTGTGTTGGGCTCCTAAAACCCACTTTTAGAGACCTCACAAAGTCAGCAGCCACTTAGAATGTACTGGGAACAAGTTACAGGAAAATGTCACCAAAGTGCTTATCTCAGTCTAATAATGCTATTTTGACCCAAGATTTTTTTAAGAAAGTGGAAGTCAGTTTTGTCTGAAAGAAGGCATTAGGGCTCATGTATTTTGTGTTGGGCTCCTAAAACCCACTTTTAGAGACCTCACAAAGTCAGCAGCCACTTAGAATGTACTGGGAACAAGTTACAGGAAAATGTCACCAAAGTGCTTATCTCAGCCCAAAAATGCCATTTTGAGCCACAATTTTTTAAGGAAAGTGGGTGTCAGTTTTGTATGAAGGAAGGCATTGGGGCTCATGTATTTTGTGTTGGGCTCCTAAAACCCACTTTTAGAGACCTCACAAAGTCAGCAGCCACTTAGAATGTACTGGGAACAAGTTACAGGAAAATGTCACCAAAGTGCTTATCTCAGTCTAATAATGCTATTTTGACCCAAGATTTTTTTAAGAAAGTGGAAGTCAGTTTTGTCTGAAAGAAGGCATTAGGGCTCATGTATTTTGTGTTGGGCTCCTAAAACCCACTTTTAGAGACCTCACAAAGTCAGCAGCCACTTAGAATGTACTGGGAACAAGTTACAGGAAAATGTCACCAAAGTGCTTATCTCAGCCCAAAAATGCCATTTTGAGCCACGATTTTTTAAGGAAAGTGGGTGTCAGTTTTGTATGAAGGAAGGCATTGGGGCTCATGTATTTTGTGTTGGGCTCCTAAAACCCACTTTTAGAGACCTCACAAAGTCAGCAGCCACTTAGAATGTACTGGGAACAAGTTACAGGAAAATGTCACCAAAGTGCTTATCTCAGCCCAAAAATGCCATTTTGAGCCACGATTTTTTAAGGAAAGTGGGTGTCAGTTTTGTATGAAGGAAGGCATTGGGGCTCATGTATTTTGTGTTGGGCTCCTAAAACCCACTTTTAGAGACCTCACAAAGTCAGCAGCCACTTAGAATGTACTGGGAACAAGTTACAGGAAAATGTCACCAAAGTGCTTATCTCAGTCTAATAATGCTATTTTGACCCAAGATTTTTTTAAGAAAGTGGAAGTCAGTTTTGTCTGAAAGAAGGCATTAGGGCTCATGTATTTTGTGTTGGGCTCCTAAAACCCACTTTTAGAGACCTCACAAAGTCAGCAGCCACTTAGAATGTACTGGGAACAAGTTACAGGAAAATGTCACCAAAGTGCTTATCTCAGCCCAAAAATGCCATTTTGAGCCACGATTTTTTAAGGAAAGTGGGTGTCAGTTTTGTATGAAGGAAGGCATTGGGGCTCATGTATTTTGTGTTGGGCTCCTAAAACCCACTTTTAGAGACCTCACAAAGTCAGCAGCCACTTAGAATGTACTGGGAACAAGTTACAGGAAAATGTCACCAAAGTGCTTATCTCAGTCTAATAATGCTATTTTGACCCAAGATTTTTTTAAGAAAGTGGAAGTCAGTTTTGTCTGAAAGAAGGCATTAGGGCTCATGTATTTTGTGTTGGGCTCCTAAAACCCACTTTTAGAGACCTCACAAAGTCAGCAGCCACTTAGAATGTACTGGGAACAAGTTACAGGAAAATGTCACCAAAGTGCTTATCTCAGCCCAAAAATGCCATTTTGAGCCACGATTTTTTAAGGAAAGTGGGTGTCAGTTTTGTATGAAGGAAGGCATTGGGGCTCATGTATTTTGTGTTGGGCTCCTAAAACCCACTTTTAGAGACCTCACAAAGTCAGCAGCCACTTAGAATGTACTGGGAACAAGTTACAGGAAAATGTCACCAAAGTGCTTATCTCAGTCTAATAATGCTATTTTGACCCAAGATTTTTTTAAGAAAGTGGAAGTCAGTTTTGTCTGAAAGAAGGCATTAGGGCTCATGTATTTTGTGTTGGGCTCCTAAAACCCACTTTTAGAGACCTCACAAAGTCAGCAGCCACTTAGAATGTACTGGGAACAAGTTACAGGAAAATGTCACCAAAGTGCTTATCTCAGCCCAAAAATGCCATTTTGAGCCACGATTTTTTAAGGAAAGTGGGTGTCAGTTTTGTATGAAGGAAGGCATTGGGGCTCATGTATTTTGTGTTGGGCTCCTAAAACCCACTTTTAGAGACCTCACAAAGTCAGCAGCCACTTAGAATGTACTGGGAACAAGTTACAGGAAAATGTCACCAAAGTGCTTATCTCAGCCCAAAAATGCCATTTTGAGCCACGATTTTTTAAGGAAAGTGGGTGTCAGTTTTGTATGAAGGAAGGCATTGGGGCTCATGTATTTTGTGTTGGGCTCCTAAAACCCACTTTTAGAGACCTCACAAAGTCAGCAGCCACTTAGAATGTACTGGGAACAAGTTACAGGAAAATGTCACCAAAGTGCTTATCTCAGTCTAATAATGCTATTTTGACCCAAGATTTTTTTAAGAAAGTGGAAGTCAGTTTTGTCTGAAAGAAGGCATTAGGGCTCATGTATTTTGTGTTGGGCTCCTAAAACCCACTTTTAGAGACCTCACAAAGTCAGCAGCCACTTAGAATGTACTGGGAACAAGTTACAGGAAAATGTCACCAAAGTGCTTATCTCAGCCCAAAAATTCTATTTTGAGCCACGATTTTTTAAAGAAAGTGGGTGTCAGTTTTGTCTGAAGGAAGGCATTGGGGCTCATGTATTTTGTGTTGGGCTCCTAAAACCCACTTTTAGAGACCTCACAAAGTCAGCAGCCACTTAGAATGTACTGGGAACAAGTTACAGGAAAATGTCACCAAAGTGCTTATCTCAGTCTAAAAATGCTATTTTGACCCAAGATTTTTTAAAGAAAGTGGGTGTCAGTTTTGTCTGAAAGAAGGCATTAGGGCTCATGTATTTTGTGTTGGGCTCCTAAAACCCACTTTTAGAGACCTCACAAAGTCAGCAGCCACTTAGAATGTACTGGGAACAAGTTACAGGAAAATGTCACCAAAGTGCTTATCTCAGTCTAATAATGCTATTTTGACCCAAGATTTTTTTAAGAAAGTGGAAGTCAGTTTTGTCTGAAAGAAGGCATTAGGGCTCATGTATTTTGTGTTGGGCTCCTAAAACCCAATTTTACAGACCTCACAAAGTCAGCAGCCACTTAAAATGTACTGGGAACAAGTTACAGGAAAATGTCACCAAAGTGCTTATCTCAGCCCAAAAATGCTATTTTGAACCACGATTTTTTAAAGAAAGTGGGTGTCAGTTCTGTCTGAAGGAAGGCATTAGGGCTCATGTATTTTGTGTTGGGCTCCTAAAACCCACTTTTAGAGACCTCACAAAGTCAGCAGCCACTTAGAATGTACTGGGAACAAGTTACAGGAAAATGTCACCAAAGTGCTTATCTCAGCCCAAAAATGCTATTTTGAACCACGATTTTTTAAAGAAAGTGGGTGTCAGTTCTGTCTGAAGGAAGGCATTAGGGCTCATGTATTTTGTGTTGGGCTCCTAAAACCCACTTTTAGAGACCTCACAAAGTCAGCAGCCACTTAGAATGTACTGGGAACAAGTTACAGGAAAATGTCACCAAAGTGCTTATCTCAGCCCAAAAATGCCATTTTGAGCCACGATTTTTTAAGGAAAGTGGGTGTCAGTTTTGTATGAAGGAAGGCATTGGGGCTCATGTATTTTGTGTTGGGCTCCTAAAACCCACTTTTAGAGACCTCACAAAGTCAGCAGCCACTTAGAATGTACTGGGAACAAGTTACAGGAAAATGTCACCAAAGTGCTTATCTCAGTCTAATAATGCTATTTTGACCCAAGATTTTTTTAAGAAAGTGGAAGTCAGTTTTGTCTGAAAGAAGGCATTAGGGCTCATGTATTTTGTGTTGGGCTCCTAAAACCCACTTTTAGAGACCTCACAAAGTCAGCAGCCACTTAGAATGTACTGGGAACAAGTTACAGGAAAATGTCACCAAAGTGCTTATCTCAGTCTAATAATGCTATTTTGACCCAAGATTTTTTTAAGAAAGTGGAAGTCAGTTTTGTCTGAAAGAAGGCATTAGGGCTCATGTATTTTGTGTTGGGCTCCTAAAACCCACTTTTAGAGACCTCACAAAGTCAGCAGCCACTTAGAATGTACTGGGAACAAGTTACAGGAAAATGTCACCAAAGTGCTTATCTCAGCCCAAAAATGCCATTTTGAGCCAAGATTTTTTAAGGAAAGTGGGTGTCAGTTTTGTATGAAGGAAGGCATTGGGGCTCATGTATTTTGTGTTGGGCTCCTAAAACCCACTTTTAGAGACCTCACAAAGTCAGCAGCCACTTAGAATGTACTGGGAACAAGTTACAGGAAAATGTCACCAAAGTGCTTATCTCAGTCTAATAATGCTATTTTGACCCAAGATTTTTTTAAGAAAGTGGAAGTCAGTTTTGTCTGAAAGAAGGCATTAGGGCTCATGTATTTTGTGTTGGGCTCCTAAAACCCACTTTTAGAGACCTCACAAAGTCAGCAGCCACTTAGAATGTACTGGGAACAAGTTACAGGAAAATGTCAACAAAATGCTTATCTCAGCCCAAAAATGCCATTTTGAGCCACGATTTTTTAAGGAAAGTGGGTGTCAGTTTTGTATGAAGGAAGGCATTGGGGCTCATGTATTTTGTGTTGGGCTCCTAAAACCCACTTTTAGAGACCTCACAAAGTCAGCAGCCACTTAGAATGTACTGGGAACAAGTTACAGGAAAATGTCACCAAAGTGCTTATCTCAGTCTAATAATGCTATTTTGACCCAAGATTTTTTTAAGAAAGTGGAAGTCAGTTTTGTCTGAAAGAAGGCATTAGGGCTCATGTATTTTGTGTTGGGCTCCTAAAACCCACTTTTAGAGACCTCACAAAGTCAGCAGCCACTTAGAATGTACTGGGAACAAGTTACAGGAAAATGTCACCAAAGTGCTTATCTCAGCCCAAAAATGCCATTTTGAGCCACGATTTTTTAAGGAAAGTGGGTGTCAGTTTTGTATGAAGGAAGGCATTGGGGCTCATGTATTTTGTGTTGGGCTCCTAAAACCCACTTTTAGAGACCTCACAAAGTCAGCAGCCACTTAGAATGTACTGGGAACAAGTTACAGGAAAATGTCACCAAAGTGCTTATCTCAGTCTAATAATGCTATTTTGACCCAAGATTTTTTTAAGAAAGTGGAAGTCAGTTTTGTCTGAAAGAAGGCATTAGGGCTCATGTATTTTGTGTTGGGCTCCTAAAACCCACTTTTAGAGACCTCACAAAGTCAGCAGCCACTTAGAATGTACTGGGAACAAGTTACAGGAAAATGTCACCAAAGTGCTTATCTCAGTCTAATAATGCTATTTTGACCCAAGATTTTTTTAAGAAAGTGGAAGTCAGTTTTGTCTGAAAGAAGGCATTAGGGCTCATGTATTTTGTGTTGGGCTCCTAAAACCCACTTTTAGAGACCTCACAAAGTCAGCAGCCACTTAGAATGTACTGGGAACAAGTTACAGGAAAATGTCACCAAAGTGCTTATCTCAGCCCAAAAATGCCATTTTGAGCCACGATTTTTTAAGGAAAGTGGGTGTCAGTTTTGTATGAAGGAAGGCATTGGGGCTCATGTATTTTGTGTTGGGCTCCTAAAACCCACTTTTAGAGACCTCACAAAGTCAGCAGCCACTTAGAATGTACTGGGAACAAGTTACAGGAAAATGTCACCAAAGTGCTTATCTCAGCCCAAAAATGCCATTTTGAGCCACGATTTTTTAAGGAAAGTGGGTGTCAGTTTTGTATGAAGGAAGGCATTGGGGCTCATGTATTTTGTGTTGGGCTCCTAAAACCCACTTTTAGAGACCTCACAAAGTCAGCAGCCACTTAGAATGTACTGGGAACAAGTTACAGGAAAATGTCACCAAAGTGCTTATCTCAGTCTAATAATGCTATTTTGACCCAAGATTTTTTTAAGAAAGTGGAAGTCAGTTTTGTCTGAAAGAAGGCATTAGGGCTCATGTATTTTGTGTTGGGCTCCTAAAACCCACTTTTAGAGACCTCACAAAGTCAGCAGCCACTTAGAATGTACTGGGAACAAGTTACAGGAAAATGTCACCAAAGTGCTTATCTCAGTCTAATAATGCTATTTTGACCCAAGATTTTTTTAAGAAAGTGGAAGTCAGTTTTGTCTGAAAGAAGGCATTAGGGCTCATGTATTTTGTGTTGGGCTCCTAAAACCCACTTTTAGAGACCTCACAAAGTCAGCAGCCACTTAGAATGTACTGGGAACAAGTTACAGGAAAATGTCACCAAAGTGCTTATCTCAGCCCAAAAATGCCATTTTGAGCCACGATTTTTTAAGGAAAGTGGGTGTCAGTTTTGTATGAAGGAAGGCATTGGGGCTCATGTATTTTGTGTTGGGCTCCTAAAACCCACTTTTAGAGACCTCACAAAGTCAGCAGCCACTTAGAATGTACTGGGAACAAGTTACAGGAAAATGTCACCAAAGTGCTTATCTCAGCCCAAAAATGCCATTTTGAGCCACGATTTTTTAAGGAAAGTGGGTGTCAGTTTTGTATGAAGGAAGGCATTGGGGCTCATGTATTTTGTGTTGGGCTCCTAAAACCCACTTTTAGAGACCTCACAAAGTCAGCAGCCACTTAGAATGTACTGGGAACAAGTTACAGGAAAATGTCACCAAAGTGCTTATCTCAGTCTAATAATGCTATTTTGACCCAAGATTTTTTTAAGAAAGTGGAAGTCAGTTTTGTCTGAAAGAAGGCATTAGGGCTCATGTATTTTGTGTTGGGCTCCTAAAACCCACTTTTAGAGACCTCACAAAGTCAGCAGCCACTTAGAATGTACTGGGAACAAGTTACAGGAAAATGTCACCAAAGTGCTTATCTCAGTCTAATAATGCTATTTTGACCCAAGATTTTTTTAAGAAAGTGGAAGTCAGTTTTGTCTGAAAGAAGGCATTAGGGCTCATGTATTTTGTGTTGGGCTCCTAAAACCCACTTTTAGAGACCTCACAAAGTCAGCAGCCACTTAGAATGTACTGGGAACAAGTTACAGGAAAATGTCACCAAAGTGCTTATCTCAGCCCAAAAATGCCATTTTGAGCCACGATTTTTTAAGGAAAGTGGGTGTCAGTTTTGTATGAAGGAAGGCATTGGGGCTCATGTATTTTGTGTTGGGCTCCTAAAACCCACTTTTAGAGACCTCACAAAGTCAGCAGCCACTTAGAATGTACTGGGAACAAGTTACAGGAAAATGTCACCAAAGTGCTTATCTCAGTCTAATAATGCTATTTTGACCCAAGATTTTTTTAAGAAAGTGGAAGTCAGTTTTGTCTGAAAGAAGGCATTAGGGCTCATGTATTTTGTGTTGGGCTCCTAAAACCCACTTTTAGAGACCTCACAAAGTCAGCAGCCACTTAGAATGTACTGGGAACAAGTTACAGGAAAATGTCAACAAAATGCTTATCTCAGCCCAAAAATGCCATTTTGAGCCACGATTTTTTAAGGAAAGTGGGTGTCAGTTTTGTATGAAGGAAGGCATTGGGGCTCATGTATTTTGTGTTGGGCTCCTAAAACCCACTTTTAGAGACCTCACAAAGTCAGCAGCCACTTAGAATGTACTGGGAACAAGTTACAGGAAAATGTCACCAAAGTGCTTATCTCAGTCTAATAATGCTATTTTGACCCAAGATTTTTTTAAGAAAGTGGAAGTCAGTTTTGTCTGAAAGAAGGCATTAGGGCTCATGTATTTTGTGTTGGGCTCCTAAAACCCACTTTTAGAGACCTCACAAAGTCAGCAGCCACTTAGAATGTACTGGGAACAAGTTACAGGAAAATGTCACCAAAGTGCTTATCTCAGCCCAAAAATGCCATTTTGAGCCACGATTTTTTAAGGAAAGTGGGTGTCAGTTTTGTATGAAGGAAGGCATTGGGGCTCATGTATTTTGTGTTGGGCTCCTAAAACCCACTTTTAGAGACCTCACAAAGTCAGCAGCCACTTAGAATGTACTGGGAACAAGTTACAGGAAAATGTCACCAAAGTGCTTATCTCAGTCTAATAATGCTATTTTGACCCAAGATTTTTTTAAGAAAGTGGAAGTCAGTTTTGTCTGAAAGAAGGCATTAGGGCTCATGTATTTTGTGTTGGGCTCCTAAAACCCACTTTTAGAGACCTCACAAAGTCAGCAGCCACTTAGAATGTACTGGGAACAAGTTACAGGAAAATGTCACCAAAGTGCTTATCTCAGCCCAAAAATGCCATTTTGAGCCACGATTTTTTAAGGAAAGTGGGTGTCAGTTTTGTATGAAGGAAGGCATTGGGGCTCATGTATTTTGTGTTGGGCTCCTAAAACCCACTTTTAGAGACCTCACAAAGTCAGCAGCCACTTAGAATGTACTGGGAACAAGTTACAGGAAAATGTCACCAAAGTGCTTATCTCAGCCCAAAAATGCCATTTTGAGCCACGATTTTTTAAGGAAAGTGGGTGTCAGTTTTGTATGAAGGAAGGCATTGGGGCTCATGTATTTTGTGTTGGGCTCCTAAAACCCACTTTTAGAGACCTCACAAAGTCAGCAGCCACTTAGAATGTACTGGGAACAAGTTACAGGAAAATGTCACCAAAGTGCTTATCTCAGCCCAAAAATGCCATTTTGAGCCACGATTTTTTAAGGAAAGTGGGTGTCAGTTTTGTATGAAGGAAGGCATTGGGGCTCATGTATTTTGTGTTGGGCTCCTAAAACCCACTTTTAGAGACCTCACAAAGTCAGCAGCCACTTAGAATGTACTGGGAACAAGTTACAGGAAAATGTCACCAAAGTGCTTATCTCAGTCTAATAATGCTATTTTGACCCAAGATTTTTTTAAGAAAGTGGAAGTCAGTTTTGTCTGAAAGAAGGCATTAGGGCTCATGTATTTTGTGTTGGGCTCCTAAAACCCACTTTTAGAGACCTCACAAAGTCAGCAGCCACTTAGAATGTACTGGGAACAAGTTACAGGAAAATGTCACCAAAGTGCTTATCTCAGTCTAATAATGCTATTTTGACCCAAGATTTTTTTAAGAAAGTGGAAGTCAGTTTTGTCTGAAAGAAGGCATTAGGGCTCATGTATTTTGTGTTGGGCTCCTAAAACCCACTTTTAGAGACCTCACAAAGTCAGCAGCCACTTAGAATGTACTGGGAACAAGTTACAGGAAAATGTCACCAAAGTGCTTATCTCAGCCCAAAAATGCCATTTTGAGCCACGATTTTTTAAGGAAAGTGGGTGTCAGTTTTGTATGAAGGAAGGCATTGGGGCTCATGTATTTTGTGTTGGGCTCCTAAAACCCACTTTTAGAGACCTCACAAAGTCAGCAGCCACTTAGAATGTACTGGGAACAAGTTACAGGAAAATGTCACCAAAGTGCTTATCTCAGCCCAAAAATGCCATTTTGAGCCACGATTTTTTAAGGAAAGTGGGTGTCAGTTTTGTATGAAGGAAGGCATTGGGGCTCATGTATTTTGTGTTGGGCTCCTAAAACCCACTTTTAGAGACCTCACAAAGTCAGCAGCCACTTAGAATGTACTGGGAACAAGTTACAGGAAAATGTCACCAAAGTGCTTATCTCAGTCTAATAATGCTATTTTGACCCAAGATTTTTTTAAGAAAGTGGAAGTCAGTTTTGTCTGAAAGAAGGCATTAGGGCTCATGTATTTTGTGTTGGGCTCCTAAAACCCACTTTTAGAGACCTCACAAAGTCAGCAGCCACTTAGAATGTACTGGGAACAAGTTACAGGAAAATGTCACCAAAGTGCTTATCTCAGTCTAATAATGCTATTTTGACCCAAGATTTTTTTAAGAAAGTGGAAGTCAGTTTTGTCTGAAAGAAGGCATTAGGGCTCATGTATTTTGTGTTGGGCTCCTAAAACCCACTTTTAGAGACCTCACAAAGTCAGCAGCCACTTAGAATGTACTGGGAACAAGTTACAGGAAAATGTCACCAAAGTGCTTATCTCAGCCCAAAAATGCCATTTTGAGCCACGATTTTTTAAGGAAAGTGGGTGTCAGTTTTGTATGAAGGAAGGCATTGGGGCTCATGTATTTTGTGTTGGGCTCCTAAAACCCACTTTTAGAGACCTCACAAAGTCAGCAGCCACTTAGAATGTACTGGGAACAAGTTACAGGAAAATGTCACCAAAGTGCTTATCTCAGTCTAATAATGCTATTTTGACCCAAGATTTTTTTAAGAAAGTGGAAGTCAGTTTTGTCTGAAAGAAGGCATTAGGGCTCATGTATTTTGTGTTGGGCTCCTAAAACCCACTTTTAGAGACCTCACAAAGTCAGCAGCCACTTAGAATGTACTGGGAACAAGTTACAGGAAAATGTCACCAAAGTGCTTATCTCAGCCCAAAAATGCCATTTTGAGCCACGATTTTTTAAGGAAAGTGGGTGTCAGTTTTGTATGAAGGAAGGCATTGGGGCTCATGTATTTTGTGTTGGGCTCCTAAAACCCACTTTTAGAGACCTCACAAAGTCAGCAGCCACTTAGAATGTACTGGGAACAAGTTACAGGAAAATGTCACCAAAGTGCTTATCTCAGTCTAATAATGCTATTTTGACCCAAGATTTTTTTAAGAAAGTGGAAGTCAGTTTTGTCTGAAAGAAGGCATTAGGGCTCATGTATTTTGTGTTGGGCTCCTAAAACCCACTTTTAGAGACCTCACAAAGTCAGCAGCCACTTAGAATGTACTGGGAACAAGTTACAGGAAAATGTCACCAAAGTGCTTATCTCAGCCCAAAAATGCCATTTTGAGCCACGATTTTTTAAGGAAAGTGGGTGTCAGTTTTGTATGAAGGAAGGCATTGGGGCTCATGTATTTTGTGTTGGGCTCCTAAAACCCACTTTTAGAGACCTCACAAAGTCAGCAGCCACTTAGAATGTACTGGGAACAAGTTACAGGAAAATGTCACCAAAGTGCTTATCTCAGTCTAATAATGCTATTTTGACCCAAGATTTTTTTAAGAAAGTGGAAGTCAGTTTTGTCTGAAAGAAGGCATTAGGGCTCATGTATTTTGTGTTGGGCTCCTAAAACCCACTTTTAGAGACCTCACAAAGTCAGCAGCCACTTAGAATGTACTGGGAACAAGTTACAGGAAAATGTCACCAAAGTGCTTATCTCAGCCCAAAAATGCCATTTTGAGCCACGATTTTTTAAGGAAAGTGGGTGTCAGTTTTGTATGAAGGAAGGCATTGGGGCTCATGTATTTTGTGTTGGGCTCCTAAAACCCACTTTTAGAGACCTCACAAAGTCAGCAGCCACTTAGAATGTACTGGGAACAAGTTACAGGAAAATGTCACCAAAGTGCTTATCTCAGTCTAATAATGCTATTTTGACCCAAGATTTTTTTAAGAAAGTGGAAGTCAGTTTTGTCTGAAAGAAGGCATTAGGGCTCATGTATTTTGTGTTGGGCTCCTAAAACCCAATTTTACAGACCTCACAAAGTCAGCAGCCACTTAAAATGTACTGGGAACAAGTTACAGGAAAATGTCACCAAAGTGCTTATCTCAGCCCAAAAATGCTATTTTGAACCACGATTTTTTAAAGAAAGTGGGTGTCAGTTCTGTCTGAAGGAAGGCATTAGGGCTCATGTATTTTGTGTTGGGCTCCTAAAACCCACTTTTAGAGACCTCACAAAGTCAGCAGCCACTTAGAATGTACTGGGAACAAGTTACAGGAAAATGTCACCAAAGTGCTTATCTCAGCCCAAAAATGCCATTTTGAGCCACGATTTTTTAAGGAAAGTGGGTGTCAGTTTTGTATGAAGGAAGGCATTGGGGCTCATGTATTTTGTGTTGGGCTCCTAAAACCCACTTTTAGAGACCTCACAAAGTCAGCAGCCACTTAGAATGTACTGGGAACAAGTTACAGGAAAATGTCACCAAAGTGCTTATCTCAGTCTAATAATGCTATTTTGACCCAAGATTTTTTTAAGAAAGTGGAAGTCAGTTTTGTCTGAAAGAAGGCATTAGGGCTCATGTATTTTGTGTTGGGCTCCTAAAACCCAATTTTACAGACCTCACAAAGTCAGCAGCCACTTAAAATGTACTGGGAACAAGTTACAGGAAAATGTCACCAAAGTGCTTATCTCAGCCCAAAAATGCTATTTTGAACCACGATTTTTTAAAGAAAGTGGGTGTCAGTTCTGTCTGAAGGAAGGCATTAGGGCTCATGTATTTTGTGTTGGGCTCCTAAAACCCACTTTTAGAGACCTCACAAAGTCAGCAGCCACTTAGAATGTACTGGGAACAAGTTACAGGAAAATGTCACCAAAGTGCTTATCTCAGCCCAAAAATGCCATTTTGAGCCACGATTTTTTAAGGAAAGTGGGTGTCAGTTTTGTATGAAGGAAGGCATTGGGGCTCATGTATTTTGTGTTGGGCTCCTAAAACCCACTTTTAGAGACCTCACAAAGTCAGCAGCCACTTAGAATGTACTGGGAACAAGTTACAGGAAAATGTCACCAAAGTGCTTATCTCAGTCTAATAATGCTATTTTGACCCAAGATTTTTTTAAGAAAGTGGAAGTCAGTTTTGTCTGAAAGAAGGCATTAGGGCTCATGTATTTTGTGTTGGGCTCCTAAAACCCACTTTTAGAGACCTCACAAAGTCAGCAGCCACTTAGAATGTACTGGGAACAAGTTACAGGAAAATGTCACCAAAGTGCTTATCTCAGCCCAAAAATGCCATTTTGAGCCACGATTTTTTAAGGAAAGTGGGTGTCAGTTTTGTATGAAGGAAGGCATTGGGGCTCATGTATTTTGTGTTGGGCTCCTAAAACCCACTTTTAGAGACCTCACAAAGTCAGCAGCCACTTAGAATGTACTGGGAACAAGTTACAGGAAAATGTCACCAAAGTGCTTATCTCAGTCTAATAATGCTATTTTGACCCAAGATTTTTTTAAGAAAGTGGAAGTCAGTTTTGTCTGAAAGAAGGCATTAGGGCTCATGTATTTTGTGTTGGGCTCCTAAAACCCACTTTTAGAGACCTCACAAAGTCAGCAGCCACTTAGAATGTACTGGGAACAAGTTACAGGAAAATGTCACCAAAGTGCTTATCTCAGCCCAAAAATGCCATTTTGAGCCACGATTTTTTAAGGAAAGTGGGTGTCAGTTTTGTATGAAGGAAGGCATTGGGGCTCATGTATTTTGTGTTGGGCTCCTAAAACCCACTTTTAGAGACCTCACAAAGTCAGCAGCCACTTAGAATGTACTGGGAACAAGTTACAGGAAAATGTCACCAAAGTGCTTATCTCAGTCTAATAATGCTATTTTGACCCAAGATTTTTTTAAGAAAGTGGAAGTCAGTTTTGTCTGAAAGAAGGCATTAGGGCTCATGTATTTTGTGTTGGGCTCCTAAAACCCACTTTTAGAGACCTCACAAAGTCAGCAGCCACTTAGAATGTACTGGGAACAAGTTACAGGAAAATGTCACCAAAGTGCTTATCTCAGTCTAATAATGCTATTTTGACCCAAGATTTTTTTAAGAAAGTGGAAGTCAGTTTTGTCTGAAAGAAGGCATTAGGGCTCATGTATTTTGTGTTGGGCTCCTAAAACCCACTTTTAGAGACCTCACAAAGTCAGCAGCCACTTAGAATGTACTGGGAACAAGTTACAGGAAAATGTCACCAAAGTGCTTATCTCAGCCCAAAAATGCCATTTTGAGCCACGATTTTTTAAGGAAAGTGGGTGTCAGTTTTGTATGAAGGAAGGCATTGGGGCTCATGTATTTTGTGTTGGGCTCCTAAAACCCACTTTTAGAGACCTCACAAAGTCAGCAGCCACTTAGAATGTACTGGGAACAAGTTACAGGAAAATGTCACCAAAGTGCTTATCTCAGTCTAATAATGCTATTTTGACCCAAGATTTTTTTAAGAAAGTGGAAGTCAGTTTTGTCTGAAAGAAGGCATTAGGGCTCATGTATTTTGTGTTGGGCTCCTAAAACCCACTTTTAGAGACCTCACAAAGTCAGCAGCCACTTAGAATGTACTGGGAACAAGTTACAGGAAAATGTCACCAAAGTGCTTATCTCAGCCCAAAAATGCCATTTTGAGCCACGATTTTTTAAGGAAAGTGGGTGTCAGTTTTGTATGAAGGAAGGCATTGGGGCTCATGTATTTTGTGTTGGGCTCCTAAAACCCACTTTTAGAGACCTCACAAAGTCAGCAGCCACTTAGAATGTACTGGGAACAAGTTACAGGAAAATGTCACCAAAGTGCTTATCTCAGCCCAAAAATGCCATTTTGAGCCACGATTTTTTAAGGAAAGTGGGTGTCAGTTTTGTATGAAGGAAGGCATTGGGGCTCATGTATTTTGTGTTGGGCTCCTAAAACCCACTTTTAGAGACCTCACAAAGTCAGCAGCCACTTAGAATGTACTGGGAACAAGTTACAGGAAAATGTCACCAAAGTGCTTATCTCAGTCTAATAATGCTATTTTGACCCAAGATTTTTTTAAGAAAGTGGAAGTCAGTTTTGTCTGAAAGAAGGCATTAGGGCTCATGTATTTTGTGTTGGGCTCCTAAAACCCAATTTTACAGACCTCACAAAGTCAGCAGCCACTTAAAATGTACTGGGAACAAGTTACAGGAAAATGTCACCAAAGTGCTTATCTCAGCCCAAAAATGCTATTTTGAACCACGATTTTTTAAAGAAAGTGGGTGTCAGTTCTGTCTGAAGGAAGGCATTAGGGCTCATGTATTTTGTGTTGGGCTCCTAAAACCCACTTTTAGAGACCTCACAAAGTCAGCAGCCACTTAGAATGTACTGGGAACAAGTTACAGGAAAATGTCACCAAAGTGCTTATCTCAGCCCAAAAATGCCATTTTGAGCCACGATTTTTTAAGGAAAGTGGGTGTCAGTTTTGTATGAAGGAAGGCATTGGGGCTCATGTATTTTGTGTTGGGCTCCTAAAACCCACTTTTAGAGACCTCACAAAGTCAGCAGCCACTTAGAATGTACTGGGAACAAGTTACAGGAAAATGTCACCAAAGTGCTTATCTCAGTCTAATAATGCTATTTTGACCCAAGATTTTTTTAAGAAAGTGGAAGTCAGTTTTGTCTGAAAGAAGGCATTAGGGCTCATGTATTTTGTGTTGGGCTCCTAAAACCCAATTTTACAGACCTCACAAAGTCAGCAGCCACTTAAAATGTACTGGGAACAAGTTACAGGAAAATGTCACCAAAGTGCTTATCTCAGCCCAAAAATGCTATTTTGAACCACGATTTTTTAAAGAAAGTGGGTGTCAGTTCTGTCTGAAGGAAGGCATTAGGGCTCATGTATTTTGTGTTGGGCTCCTAAAACCCACTTTTAGAGACCTCACAAAGTCAGCAGCCACTTAGAATGTACTGGGAACAAGTTACAGGAAAATGTCACCAAAGTGCTTATCTCAGCCCAAAAATGCCATTTTGAGCCACGATTTTTTAAGGAAAGTGGGTGTCAGTTTTGTATGAAGGAAGGCATTGGGGCTCATGTATTTTGTGTTGGGCTCCTAAAACCCACTTTTAGAGACCTCACAAAGTCAGCAGCCACTTAGAATGTACTGGGAACAAGTTACAGGAAAATGTCACCAAAGTGCTTATCTCAGTCTAATAATGCTATTTTGACCCAAGATTTTTTTAAGAAAGTGGAAGTCAGTTTTGTCTGAAAGAAGGCATTAGGGCTCATGTATTTTGTGTTGGGCTCCTAAAACCCACTTTTAGAGACCTCACAAAGTCAGCAGCCACTTAGAATGTACTGGGAACAAGTTACAGGAAAATGTCACCAAAGTGCTTATCTCAGCCCAAAAATGCCATTTTGAGCCACGATTTTTTAAGGAAAGTGGGTGTCAGTTTTGTATGAAGGAAGGCATTGGGGCTCATGTATTTTGTGTTGGGCTCCTAAAACCCACTTTTAGAGACCTCACAAAGTCAGCAGCCACTTAGAATGTACTGGGAACAAGTTACAGGAAAATGTCACCAAAGTGCTTATCTCAGTCTAATAATGCTATTTTGACCCAAGATTTTTTTAAGAAAGTGGAAGTCAGTTTTGTCTGAAAGAAGGCATTAGGGCTCATGTATTTTGTGTTGGGCTCCTAAAACCCACTTTTAGAGACCTCACAAAGTCAGCAGCCACTTAGAATGTACTGGGAACAAGTTACAGGAAAATGTCACCAAAGTGCTTATCTCAGCCCAAAAATGCCATTTTGAGCCACGATTTTTTAAGGAAAGTGGGTGTCAGTTTTGTATGAAGGAAGGCATTGGGGCTCATGTATTTTGTGTTGGGCTCCTAAAACCCACTTTTAGAGACCTCACAAAGTCAGCAGCCACTTAGAATGTACTGGGAACAAGTTACAGGAAAATGTCACCAAAGTGCTTATCTCAGTCTAATAATGCTATTTTGACCCAAGATTTTTTTAAGAAAGTGGAAGTCAGTTTTGTCTGAAAGAAGGCATTAGGGCTCATGTATTTTGTGTTGGGCTCCTAAAACCCACTTTTAGAGACCTCACAAAGTCAGCAGCCACTTAGAATGTACTGGGAACAAGTTACAGGAAAATGTCACCAAAGTGCTTATCTCAGCCCAAAAATGCCATTTTGAGCCACGATTTTTTAAGGAAAGTGGGTGTCAGTTTTGTATGAAGGAAGGCATTGGGGCTCATGTATTTTGTGTTGGGCTCCTAAAACCCACTTTTAGAGACCTCACAAAGTCAGCAGCCACTTAGAATGTACTGGGAACAAGTTACAGGAAAATGTCACCAAAGTGCTTATCTCAGTCTAATAATGCTATTTTGACCCAAGATTTTTTTAAGAAAGTGGAAGTCAGTTTTGTCTGAAAGAAGGCATTAGGGCTCATGTATTTTGTGTTGGGCTCCTAAAACCCAATTTTACAGACCTCACAAAGTCAGCAGCCACTTAAAATGTACTGGGAACAAGTTACAGGAAAATGTCACCAAAGTGCTTATCTCAGCCCAAAAATGCTATTTTGAACCACGATTTTTTAAAGAAAGTGGGTGTCAGTTCTGTCTGAAGGAAGGCATTAGGGCTCATGTATTTTGTGTTGGGCTCCTAAAACCCACTTTTAGAGACCTCACAAAGTCAGCAGCCACTTAGAATGTACTGGGAACAAGTTACAGGAAAATGTCACCAAAGTGCTTATCTCAGCCCAAAAATGCCATTTTGAGCCACGATTTTTTAAGGAAAGTGGGTGTCAGTTTTGTATGAAGGAAGGCATTGGGGCTCATGTATTTTGTGTTGGGCTCCTAAAACCCACTTTTAGAGACCTCACAAAGTCAGCAGCCACTTAGAATGTACTGGGAACAAGTTACAGGAAAATGTCACCAAAGTGCTTATCTCAGTCTAATAATGCTATTTTGACCCAAGATTTTTTTAAGAAAGTGGAAGTCAGTTTTGTCTGAAAGAAGGCATTAGGGCTCATGTATTTTGTGTTGGGCTCCTAAAACCCACTTTTAGAGACCTCACAAAGTCAGCAGCCACTTAGAATGTACTGGGAACAAGTTACAGGAAAATGTCACCAAAGTGCTTATCTCAGCCCAAAAATGCCATTTTGAGCCACGATTTTTTAAGGAAAGTGGGTGTCAGTTTTGTATGAAGGAAGGCATTGGGGCTCATGTATTTTGTGTTGGGCTCCTAAAACCCACTTTTAGAGACCTCACAAAGTCAGCAGCCACTTAGAATGTACTGGGAACAAGTTACAGGAAAATGTCACCAAAGTGCTTATCTCAGTCTAATAATGCTATTTTGACCCAAGATTTTTTTAAGAAAGTGGAAGTCAGTTTTGTCTGAAAGAAGGCATTAGGGCTCATGTATTTTGTGTTGGGCTCCTAAAACCCAATTTTACAGACCTCACAAAGTCAGCAGCCACTTAAAATGTACTGGGAACAAGTTACAGGAAAATGTCACCAAAGTGCTTATCTCAGCCCAAAAAGGCTATTTTGAACCACGATTTTTTAAAGAAAGTGGGTGTCAGTTCTGTCTGAAGGAAGGCATTAGGGCTCATGTATTTTGTGTTGGGCTCCTAAAACCCACTTTTAGAGACCTCACAAAGTCAGCAGCCACTTAGAATGTACTGGGAACAAGTTACAGGAAAATGTCACCAAAGTGCTTATCTCAGCCCAAAAATGCCATTTTGAGCCACGATTTTTTAAGGAAAGTGGGTGTCAGTTTTGTATGAAGGAAGGCATTGGGGCTCATGTATTTTGTGTTGGGCTCCTAAAACCCACTTTTAGAGACCTCACAAAGTCAGCAGCCACTTAGAATGTACTGGGAACAAGTTACAGGAAAATGTCACCAAAGTGCTTATCTCAGTCTAATAATGCTATTTTGACCCAAGATTTTTTTAAGAAAGTGGAAGTCAGTTTTGTCTGAAAGAAGGCATTAGGGCTCATGTATTTTGTGTTGGGCTCCTAAAACCCACTTTTAGAGACCTCACAAAGTCAGCAGCCACTTAGAATGTACTGGGAACAAGTTACAGGAAAATGTCACCAAAGTGCTTATCTCAGCCCAAAAATGCCATTTTGAGCCACGATTTTTTAAGGAAAGTGGGTGTCAGTTTTGTATGAAGGAAGGCATTGGGGCTCATGTATTTTGTGTTGGGCTCCTAAAACCCACTTTTAGAGACCTCACAAAGTCAGCAGCCACTTAGAATGTACTGGGAACAAGTTACAGGAAAATGTCACCAAAGTGCTTATCTCAGTCTAATAATGCTATTTTGACCCAAGATTTTTTTAAGAAAGTGGAAGTCAGTTTTGTCTGAAAGAAGGCATTAGGGCTCATGTATTTTGTGTTGGGCTCCTAAAACCCAATTTTACAGACCTCACAAAGTCAGCAGCCACTTAAAATGTACTGGGAACAAGTTACAGGAAAATGTCACCAAAGTGCTTATCTCAGCCCAAAAATGCTATTTTGAACCACGATTTTTTAAAGAAAGTGGGTGTCAGTTCTGTCTGAAGGAAGGCATTAGGGCTCATGTATTTTGTGTTGGGCTCCTAAAACCCACTTTTAGAGACCTCACAAAGTCAGCAGCCACTTAGAATGTACTGGGAACAAGTTACAGGAAAATGTCACCAAAGTGCTTATCTCAGCCCAAAAATGCCATTTTGAGCCACGATTTTTTAAGGAAAGTGGGTGTCAGTTTTGTATGAAGGAAGGCATTGGGGCTCATGTATTTTGTGTTGGGCTCCTAAAACCCACTTTTAGAGACCTCACAAAGTCAGCAGCCACTTAGAATGTACTGGGAACAAGTTACAGGAAAATGTCACCAAAGTGCTTATCTCAGTCTAATAATGCTATTTTGACCCAAGATTTTTTTAAGAAAGTGGAAGTCAGTTTTGTCTGAAAGAAGGCATTAGGGCTCATGTATTTTGTGTTGGGCTCCTAAAACCCACTTTTAGAGACCTCACAAAGTCAGCAGCCACTTAGAATGTACTGGGAACAAGTTACAGGAAAATGTCACCAAAGTGCTTATCTCAGCCCAAAAATGCCATTTTGAGCCACGATTTTTTAAGGAAAGTGGGTGTCAGTTTTGTATGAAGGAAGGCATTGGGGCTCATGTATTTTGTGTTGGGCTCCTAAAACCCACTTTTAGAGACCTCACAAAGTCAGCAGCCACTTAGAATGTACTGGGAACAAGTTACAGGAAAATGTCACCAAAGTGCTTATCTCAGTCTAATAATGCTATTTTGACCCAAGATTTTTTTAAGAAAGTGGAAGTCAGTTTTGTCTGAAAGAAGGCATTAGGGCTCATGTATTTTGTGTTGGGCTCCTAAAACCCAATTTTACAGACCTCACAAAGTCAGCAGCCACTTAAAATGTACTGGGAACAAGTTACAGGAAAATGTCACCAAAGTGCTTATCTCAGCCCAAAAAGGCTATTTTGAACCACGATTTTTTAAAGAAAGTGGGTGTCAGTTCTGTCTGAAGGAAGGCATTAGGGCTCATGTATTTTGTGTTGGGCTCCTAAAACCCACTTTTAGAGACCTCACAAAGTCAGCAGCCACTTAGAATGTACTGGGAACAAGTTACAGGAAAATGTCACCAAAGTGCTTATCTCAGCCCAAAAATGCCATTTTGAGCCACGATTTTTTAAGGAAAGTGGGTGTCAGTTTTGTATGAAGGAAGGCATTGGGGCTCATGTATTTTTTGTTGGGCTCCTAAAACCCACTTTTAGAGACCTCACAAAGTCAGCAGCCACTTAGAATGTACTGGGAACAAGTTACAGGAAAATGTCACCAAAGTGCTTATCTCAGTCTAATAATGCTATTTTGACCCAAGATTTTTTTAAGAAAGTGGAAGTCAGTTTTGTCTGAAAGAAGGCATTAGGGCTCATGTATTTTGTGTTGGGCTCCTAAAACCCAATTTTACAGACCTCACAAAGTCAGCAGCCACTTAAAATGTACTGGGAACAAGTTACAGGAAAATGTCACCAAAGTGCTTATCTCAGCCCAAAAATGCTATTTTGAACCACGATTTTTTAAAGAAAGTGGGTGTCAGTTCTGTCTGAAGGAAGGCATTAGGGCTCATGTATTTTGTGTTGGGCTCCTAAAACCCACTTTTAGAGACCTCACAAAGTCAGCAGCCACTTAGAATGTACTGGGAACAAGTTACAGGAAAATGTCACCAAAGTGCTTATCTCAGCCCAAAAATGCCATTTTGAGCCACGATTTTTTAAGGAAAGTGGGTGTCAGTTTTGTATGAAGGAAGGCATTGGGGCTCATGTATTTTGTGTTGGGCTCCTAAAACCCACTTTTAGAGACCTCACAAAGTCAGCAGCCACTTAGAATGTACTGGGAACAAGTTACAGGAAAATGTCACCAAAGTGCTTATCTCAGTCTAATAATGCTATTTTGACCCAAGATTTTTTTAAGAAAGTGGAAGTCAGTTTTGTCTGAAAGAAGGCATTAGGGCTCATGTATTTTGTGTTGGGCTCCTAAAACCCAATTTTAAAGACCTCACAAAGTCAGCAGCCACTTAAAATGTACTGGGAACAAGTTACAGGAAAATGTCACCAAAGTGCTTATCTCAGCCCAAAAAGGCTATTTTGAACCACGATTTTTTAAAGAAAGTGGGTGTCAGTTCTGTCTGAAGGAAGGCATTAGGGCTCATGTATTTTGTGTTGGGCTCCTAAAACCCACTTTTAGAGACCTCACAAAGTCAGCAGCCACTTAGAATGTACTGGGAACAAGTTACAGGAAAATGTCACCAAAGTGCTTATCTCAGCCCAAAAATGCCATTTTGAGCCACGATTTTTTAAGGAAAGTGGGTGTCAGTTTTGTATGAAGGAAGGCATTGGGGCTCATGTATTTTTTGTTGGGCTCCTAAAACCCACTTTTAGAGACCTCACAAAGTCAGCAGCCACTTAGAATGTACTGGGAACAAGTTACAGGAAAATGTCACCAAAGTGCTTATCTCAGTCTAATAATGCTATTTTGACCCAAGATTTTTTTAAGAAAGTGGAAGTCAGTTTTGTCTGAAAGAAGGCATTAGGGCTCATGTATTTTGTGTTGGGCTCCTAAAACCCAATTTTACAGACCTCACAAAGTCAGCAGCCACTTAAAATGTACTGGGAACAAGTTACAGGAAAATGTCACCAAAGTGCTTATCTCAGCCCAAAAATGCTATTTTGAACCACGATTTTTTAAAGAAAGTGGGTGTCAGTTCTGTCTGAAGGAAGGCATTAGGGCTCATGTATTTTGTGTTGGGCTCCTAAAACCCACTTTTAGAGACCTCACAAAGTCAGCAGCCACTTAGAATGTACTGGGAACAAGTTACAGGAAAATGTCACCAAAGTGCTTATCTCAGCCCAAAAATGCCATTTTGAGCCACGATTTTTTAAGGAAAGTGGGTGTCAGTTTTGTATGAAGGAAGGCATTGGGGCTCATGTATTTTGTGTTGGGCTCCTAAAACCCACTTTTAGAGACCTCACAAAGTCAGCAGCCACTTAGAATGTACTGGGAACAAGTTACAGGAAAATGTCACCAAAGTGCTTATCTCAGTCTAATAATGCTATTTTGACCCAAGATTTTTTTAAGAAAGTGGAAGTCAGTTTTGTCTGAAAGAAGGCATTAGGGCTCATGTATTTTGTGTTGGGCTCCTAAAACCCAATTTTAAAGACCTCACAAAGTCAGCAGCCACTTAAAATGTACTGGGAACAAGTTACAGGAAAATGTCACCAAAGTGCTTATCTCAGCCCAAAAATGCTATTTTGAACCACGATTTTTTAAAGAAAGTGGGTGTCAGTTCTGTCTGAAGGAAGGCATTAGGGCTCATGTATTTTGTGTTGGGCTCCTAAAACCCACTTTTAGAGACCTCACAAAGTCAGCAGCCACTTAGAATGTACTGGGAACAAGTTACAGGAAAATGTCACCAAAGTGCTTATCTCAGCCCAAAAATGCCATTTTGAGCCACGATTTTTTAAGGAAAGTGGGTGTCAGTTTTGTATGAAGGAAGGCATTGGGGCTCATGTATTTTGTGTTGGGCTCCTAAAACCCACTTTTAGAGACCTCACAAAGTCAGCAGCCACTTAGAATGTACTGGGAACAAGTTACAGGAAAATGTCACCAAAGTGCTTATCTCAGTCTAATAATGCTATTTTGACCCAAGATTTTTTTAAGAAAGTGGAAGTCAGTTTTGTCTGAAAGAAGGCATTAGGGCTCATGTATTTTGTGTTGGGCTCCTAAAACCCACTTTTAGAGACCTCACAAAGTCAGCAGCCACTTAGAATGTACTGGGAACAAGTTACAGGAAAATGTCACCAAAGTGCTTATCTCAGCCCAAAAATGCCATTTTGAGCCACGATTTTTTAAGGAAAGTGGGTGTCAGTTTTGTATGAAGGAAGGCATTGGGGCTCATGTATTTTGTGTTGGGCTCCTAAAACCCACTTTTAGAGACCTCACAAAGTCAGCAGCCACTTAGAATGTACTGGGAACAAGTTACAGGAAAATGTCACCAAAGTGCTTATCTCAGTCTAATAATGCTATTTTGACCCAAGATTTTTTTAAGAAAGTGGAAGTCAGTTTTGTCTGAAAGAAGGCATTAGGGCTCATGTATTTTGTGTTGGGCTCCTAAAACCCAATTTTACAGACCTCACAAAGTCAGCAGCCACTTAAAATGTACTGGGAACAAGTTACAGGAAAATGTCACCAAAGTGCTTATCTCAGCCCAAAAATGCTATTTTGAACCACGATTTTTTAAAGAAAGTGGGTGTCAGTTCTGTCTGAAGGAAGGCATTAGGGCTCATGTATTTTGTGTTGGGCTCCTAAAACCCACTTTTAGAGACCTCACAAAGTCAGCAGCCACTTAGAATGTACTGGGAACAAGTTACAGGAAAATGTCACCAAAGTGCTTATCTCAGCCCAAAAATGCCATTTTGAGCCAAGATTTTTTTAAGAAAGTGGAAGTCAGTTTTGTCTGAAAGAAGGCATTAGGGCTCATGTATTTTGTGTTGGGCTCCTAAAACCCAATTTTACAGACCTCACAAAGTCAGCAGCCACTTAAAATGTACTGGGAACAAGTTACAGGAAAATGTCACCAAAGTGCTTATCTCAGCCCAAAAAGGCTATTTTGAACCACGATTTTTTAAAGAAAGTGGGTGTCAGTTCTGTCTGAAGGAAGGCATTAGGGCTCATGTATTTTGTGTTGGGCTCCTAAAACCCACTTTTAGAGACCTCACAAAGTCAGCAGCCACTTAGAATGTACTGGGAACAAGTTACAGGAAAATGTCACCAAAGTGCTTATCTCAGCCCAAAAATGCCATTTTGAGCCACGATTTTTTAAGGAAAGTGGGTGTCAGTTTTGTATGAAGGAAGGCATTGGGGCTCATGTATTTTGTGTTGGGCTCCTAAAACCCACTTTTAGAGACCTCACAAAGTCAGCAGCCACTTAGAATGTACTGGGAACAAGTTACAGGAAAATGTCACCAAAGTGCTTATCTCAGTCTAATAATGCTATTTTGACCCAAGATTTTTTTAAGAAAGTGGAAGTCAGTTTTGTCTGAAAGAAGGCATTAGGGCTCATGTATTTTGTGTTGGGCTCCTAAAACCCAATTTTACAGACCTCACAAAGTCAGCAGCCACTTAAAATGTACTGGGAACAAGTTACAGGAAAATGTCACCAAAGTGCTTATTATCAGCCCAAAAATGCTATTTTGAACCACGATTTTTTAAAGAAAGTGGGTGTCAGTTCTGTCTGAAGGAAGGCATTAGGGCTCATGTATTTTGTGTTGGGCTCCTAAAACCCACTTTTAGAGACCTCACAAAGTCAGCAGCCACTTAGAATGTACTGGGAACAAGTTACAGGAAAATGTCACCAAAGTGCTTATCTCAGCCCAAAAATGCCATTTTGAGCCACGATTTTTTAAGGAAAGTGGGTGTCAGTTTTGTATGAAGGAAGGCATTGGGGCTCATGTATTTTGTGTTGGGCTCCTAAAACCCACTTTTAGAGACCTCACAAAGTCAGCAGCCACTTAGAATGTACTGGGAACAAGTTACAGGAAAATGTCACCAAAGTGCTTATCTCAGTCTAATAATGCTATTTTGACCCAAGATTTTTTTAAGACAGTGGAAGTCAGTTTTGTCTGAAAGAAGGCATTAGGGCTCATGTATTTTGTGTTGGGCTCCTAAAACCCAATTTTACAGACCTCACAAAGTCAGCAGCCACTTAAAATGTACTGGGAACAAGTTACAGGAAAATGTCACCAAAGTGCTTATCTCAGCCCAAAAATGCTATTTTGAACCACGATTTTTTAAAGAAAGTGGGTGTCAGTTCTGTCTGAAGGAAGGCATTAGGGCTCATGTATTTTGTGTTGGGCTCCTAAAACCCACTTTTAGAGACCTCACAAAGTCAGCAGCCACTTAGAATGTACTGGGAACAAGTTACAGGAAAATGTCACCAAAGTGCTTATCTCAGCCCAAAAATGCCATTTTGAGCCACGATTTTTTAAGGAAAGTGGGTGTCAGTTTTGTATGAAGGAAGGCATTGGGGCTCATGTATTTTGTGTTGGGCTCCTAAAACCCACTTTTAGAGACCTCACAAAGTCAGCAGCCACTTAGAATGTACTGGGAACAAGTTACAGGAAAATGTCAATATAGCATTTTTAGGCTGAGATAAGCACTTTTGTGACACTTTCCTGTAACTTGTTCCCAGTACATTCTAAGTGGCTGCTGACTTTGTGAGGTCTCTAAAAGTGGGTTTTAGGAGCCCAACACAAAATACATGAGCCCTAATGCCTTCCTTCAGACAAAACTGACACCCACTTTCTTAAAAATACGTATTATAATATGTGACTCTCTACCTCCCCCTACAGGCTGGTATTATAATATGTTACTCTCTACCTCCCCCTACAGGCTGGTATTATAATATGTTACTCTCTACCTCCCCCTACAGGCTGGTATTATAATATTTGACTCTCTACCTCCCCCTACAGGCTGGTATTATAATATGTTACTCTCTACCTCCCCCTACAGGCTGGTATTATAATATGTTACTCTCTACCTCCCCCTACAGGCTGGTATTATAATATGTTACTCTCTACCTACCCCTACAGGCTGGTATTATAATATGTGACTCTCTACCTCCCCCTACAGGCTGGTATTATAATATGTTACTCTCTACCTCCCCCTACAGGCTGGTATTATAATATGTGACTCTCTACCTCCCCCTACAGGCTGGTATTATAATATGTGACTCTCTACCTCCCCCTACAGGCTGGTATTATAATATGTGACTCTCTACCTCCCCCTACAGGCTGGTATTATAATAATTACTCTCTACCTCCCCCTACAGGCTGGTATTATAATATGTTACTCTCTACCTCCCTCTACAGGCTGGTATTATAATATGTTACTCTCTACCTCCCCCTACAGACTGGTATTATACTATATTACTCTCTACCTCCCCCTACAGGCTGGTATTATAATATGTTACTCTCTACCTCCCTCTACAGGCTGGTATTATAATATGTTACTCTCTACCTCCCCCTACAGACTGGTATTATACTATGTTACTCTCTACCTCCCCCTACAGGCTGGTATTATAATATGTTACTCTCTACCTCCCTCTACAGGCTGGTATTATAATATCTTACTCTCTACCTCCCCCTACAGACTGGTATTATACTATGTTACTCTCTACCTCCCCCTACAGGCTGGTATAATAATATGTTACTCTCTACCTCCCCCTAGAGGCTGGTATTATAATATGTTACTCTCTACCTCCCCCTAGAGACTGGTATTATACTATGTTACTCTCTACCTCCCCCTACAGGCTGGTATTATAATATGTTACTCTCTACCTCCCCCTACAGGTTGGTATTATAATATGTGACTCTCTACCTCCCCCTACAGGCTGGTATTATAATATGTTACTCTCTACCTCCCCCTACAGGCTGGTATTATAATATGTTACTCTCTACCTCCCTCTACAGGCTGGTATTATAATATGTGACTCTCTACCTCCCCCTACAGGCTGGTATTATAATATGTTACTCTCTACCTCCCCCTACAGGCTGGTATTATAATATGTTACTCTCTACCTCCCTCTACAGGCTGGTATTATACTATGTTACTCTCTACCTCCCCCTACAGGCTGGTATTATAATATGTTACTCTCTACCTCCCTCTACAGGCTGGTATTATAATATGTTACTCTCTACCTCCCCCTACAGACTGGTATTATACTATGTTACTCTCTACCTCCCCCTACAGGCTGGTATTATAATATGTTACTCTCTACCTCCCTCTACAGGCTGGTATTATAATATCTTACTCTCTACCTCCCCCTACAGACTGGTATTATACTATGTTACTCTCTACCTCCCCCTACAGGCTGGTATAATAATATGTTACTCTCTACCTCCCCCTAGAGGCTGGTATTATAATATGTTACTCTCTACCTCCCCCTAGAGACTGGTATTATACTATGTTACTCTCTACCTCCCCCTACAGGCTGGTATTATAATATGTTACTCTCTACCTCCCCCTACAGGTTGGTATTATAATATGTGACTCTCTACCTCCCCCTACAGGCTGGTATTATAATATGTTACTCTCTACCTCCCCCTACAGGCTGGTATTATAATATGTTACTCTCTACCTCCCTCTACAGGCTGGTATTATAATATGTTACTCTCTACCTCCCCCTACAGACTGGTATTATACTATGTTACTCTCTACCTCCCCCTACAGGCTGGTATTATAATATGTTACTCTCTACCTCCCTCTACAGGCTGGTATTATAATATCTTACTCTCTACCTCCCCCTACAGACTGGTATTATACTATGTTACTCTCTACCTCCCCCTACAGGCTGGTATAATAATATGTTACTCTCTACCTCCCCCTAGAGGCTGGTATTATAATATGTTACTCTCTACCTCCCCCTAGAGACTGGTATTATACTATGTTACTCTCTACCTCCCCCTACAGGCTGGTATTATAATATGTTACTCTCTAACTCCCCCTACAGGCTGGTATTATAATATGTGACTCTCTACCTCCCCCTACAGGCTGGTATTATAATATGTTACTCTCTACCTCCCCCTACAGGCTGGTATTATAATATGTTACTCTATACCTCCCCCTACAGGCTGGTATTATAATATGTTACTCTCTACCTCCCCCTACAGGCTGGTATTATACTATGTTACTCTCTACCTCCCCCTAAAGGCTGGTATTATAATATGTTACTCTCTACCTCCCCCTACAGGATGGTATAATAATATGTTAATCTCTACCAATCGATTGATCAATCGGTCGAACAATTAACCCCGGCCCCTCCCCCAGCCACTATTTGGGCGTGGCATATCACTTTGGGGGTGTGGTTTCGAGCCGGGGGTGTGGCCTATTGGTGAGGGGGGAGTGGTTTGGAGCTGTGGGCTTGGCCTATCACCAAGGGGGTGTGGTTTGGAGCTATGGGCGTGGCCTATCGCCAAGGGGGGGTGTGGTTTAAGGCTAGGGGTGTGGCCTATCGCCATGGGGGCGTGGTTTGGTGCTGGGGACGTGGCCTGTCGGCTTGGGGCGAGGGGCTGTGGTTTGAAGCTGGGGGCGTGGCCTATCGCCATCGGGGCGTGGTTTGGAGCGGGGGGCGTGGCCTGTCGGCTTGGGGGCGTGGTTTACAGCAGTGGGACTCAAAAATAGCAGATCTACAAGCTCGTAGATCATAGCTCTACGAACTTGTAGATCTGATATCGGCTGGGGGTGGGCGTGGCCTATCACCCCGGGGGGTGGGGTCTGAAGCTGTGGGCGGGGCCTATTGGCTTGGGGGCGTGGTTTGAAGTTGGGGGCGTGGCTTATCGGCGTGGGGGCGTGTTTTACAGCAGTGGGACTCAAAAATAGCAGATCTACAAGCTCGTAGATCATAGCTCTACGAGCTTGTAGATCTGATATCGGCTGGGGGTGGGCGTGGCCTATCACCCCGGGGGGTGGGGTCTGAAGCTGTGGGCGGGGCCTATTGGCTTGGGGGCGAAAAAATAGCAGATCTACAAGCTCGTAGAGCATAGCTCTACGAGCTTGTAGATCTGCTATTTTTGAGTCCCACTGCTGTATACCACGACCCCAAGCCAACAAGCCACGCCCCCAGCTCCAAACCACATCCCCATGGCGATAGGCCACGCCCCCAGCTTCAAACCACACACCCCTCGCCGATAGAGGACAAGCACACGGCTTAAGACCCCAATCCAAGGGGAAAGGCCACGCCCCCAAGCCGACAGGCCCCGCCCCCCGCTCCAAACCACGCCCCCATGGCGATAGGCCACGCCCCCAGCTTCAAACCACAGCCCCCTCGCCGATAGAGGACAAGCACACAGCTTAAAACCCCAATCCAAGGGGAAAGGCCACGCCCCCGGCTTGAAACCACGCCCCCAAGCCAATAGGCCCCGCCCACAGCTTCAGACCCCACCCCCCGGGGTGATAGGCCACGCCCACCCCCAGCCGATATCAGATCTACAAGCTCGTAGAGCTATGATCTACGAGCTTGTAGATCTGCTATTACTGAGTCCCACTGCTGTAAACCACGCCCCCAAGCCGATAAGCCACGCCCCCAGCTTCAAACCACGCCTCCAAGCCGACAGGCCCCCGCCCACAGCTTCATACCCCACCCCCCGGGGTGATAGGCCACGCCCAACCCCAGCCGATATCAGATCTACAAGCTCGTAGAACTATGCTCTACGAGCTTGTAGATCTGCTATTTTTGAGTCCCACTGCTGTATACCACGCCCCCAAGCCAACAAGCCACGCCCCCAGCTTCAAACCACACACCCCTCGCCGATAGAGGACAAGCACACGGCTTAAGACCCCAATCCAAGGGGAAAGGCCACGCCCCCGGCTGGAAACCACGCCCCCAAGCCAATAGGCCCCGCCCACAGCTTCAGACCCCACCCCCCGGGGTGATAGGCCACGCCCACCCCCAGCCGATATCAGATCTACAAGCTCGTAGAGCTATGATCTACGAGCTTGTAGATCCGCTATTTTTGAGTCCCACTGCTGTAAACCACGCCCCCAAGCCGACAGGCCACGCCCCCCGCTCCAAACCATGCCCCCATGGCGATAGGCCACGCCCCCAGCTTCAAACCACACACCCCTCGCCGATAGAGGACAAGCACACGGCTTAAGACCCCAATCCAACGGGAAAGGCCACGCCCCCAGCTTGAAACCACGCCCCCAAGCCAATAGGCCCCGCCCAGAGCTTCAGACCCCATCCCCCGGGGTGATAGGCCACGCCCACCCCCAGCCGATATCAGATCTACAAGCTCGTAGAGTCCCACTGCTGTAAACCACGCCCCCAAGCCGACAGGCCACGCCCCCCGCTCCAAACCACGCCCCGATGGCGATAGGCCACGCCCCCAGCTTCAAACCACAGCCCCTCGCCCCAAGCCGACAGGCCACGCCCCAAGCTCCAAACCACGCCCCCATGTCGATAGGCTACGCCCCTAGCCTTAAACCACACCCCCTTGGCGATAGGCCACGCCCATAGCTCCAAACCACACCCCCTTGGTGATAGGCCAAGCCCACAGCCCCAAACCACTTCCCCCTCACCAATAGGCCACACCCCCGGCTCGAAACCACACCCCCAAGGTGATAGGCCACGCCCACATAGTGGCTGGGGGAGGGGCCGGGGTTAATTGTTCGACCGATTGATCAATCGATTGGTAGAGAGTAACATATTATTATACCAGCCTGTAGGGGGAGGTAGAGAGTAACATATTATAATACCAGCCTGTAGGGGGAGGTAGAGAGTCACATATTATAATACCAACCTGTAGGGGGAGGTAGAGAGTAACATATTATAATACCAGCCTGTAGGGGGAGGTAGAGAGTAACATAGTATAATACCAGTCTCTAGGGGGAGGTAGAGAGTAACATATTATAATACCAGCCTCTAGGGGGAGGTAGAGAGTAACATATTATTATACCAGCCTGTAGGGGGAGGTAAAGAGTAACATAGTATAATACCAGTCTGTAGGGGGAGGTAGAGAGTAAGATATTATAATACCAGCCTGTAGAGGGAGGTAGAGAGTAACATATTATAATACCAGCCTGTAGGGGGAGGTAGAGAGTAACATATTATAATACCAGCCTGTAGGGGGAGGTAGAGAGTCACATATTATAATACCAACCTGTAGGGGGAGGTAGAGAGTAACATATTATAATACCAGCCTGTAGGGGGAGGTAGAGAGTCACATATTATAATACCAGCCTGTAGGGGGAGGTAGAGAGTCACATATTATAATACCAGCCTGTAGGGGGAGGTAGAGAGTCACATATTATAATACCAGCCTGTAGGGGGAGGTAGAGAGTAACATATTATAATACCAGCCTGTAGGGGGAGGTAGAGAGTCACATATTATAATACCAGCCTGTAGGGGAGGTAGAGAGTAACATATTATAATACCAGCCTGTAGGAGGAGGTAGAGAGTAACATATTATAATACCAGCCTGTAGGGGGAGGTAGAGAGTAACATATTATAATACCAGCCTGTAGGGGGAGGTAGAGAGTAACATATTATAATACCAGCCTGTAGGGGGAGGTAGAGAGTAACATATTATAGTACCAGCCTGTAGGGGGAGGTAGAGAGTAACATATTATAATACCAGCCTGTAGGGGGAGGTAGAGAGTAACATATTATAGTACCAGCCTGTAGGGGGAGGTAGAGAGTCACATATTATAATACCAGCCTGTAGGGGGAGGTAGAGAGTAACATATTATAATACCAGCCTGTAGGGGGAGGTAGAGAGTCACATATTATAATACCAGCCTGTAGGGGAGGTAGAGAGTAACATATTATAATACCAGCCTGTAGGGGGAGGTAGAGAGTAACATATTATAATACCAGCCTGTAGGGGGAGGTAGAGAGTAACATATTATAATACCAGCCTGTAGAGGGAGGTAGAGAGTAACATATTATAATACCAGCCTGTAGGGGGAGGTAGAGAGTAACATATTATAATACCAGCCTGTAGGGGGAGGTAGAGAGTAACATATTATAATACCAGCCTGTAGGGGGAGGTAGAGAGTAACATATTATAGTACCAGCCTGTAGGGGGAGGTAGAGAGTCACATATTATAATACCAGCCTGTAGGGGAGGTAGAGAGTAACCTATTATAATACCAGCCTGTAGGGGGAGGTAGAGAGTCACATATTATAATACCAGCCTGTAGGGGAAAATGTCACCAAAGTGCTTATCTCAGCCCAAAAATGCTATTTTGAGCCACGATTTTTTAAAGAAAGTGGGTGTCAGTTTTGTCTGAAGGAAGGCATTGGGGCTCATGTATTTTGTGTTGGGCTCCTAAAACCCACTTTTAGAGACCTCACAAAGTCAGCAGCCACTTAGAATGTACTGGGAACAAGTTACAGGAAAATGTCACCAAAGTGCTTATCTCAGTCTAAAAATGCTATTTTGACCCAAGATTTTTTAAAGAAAGTGGGTGTCAGTTTTGTCTGAAAGAAGGCATTAGGGCTCATGTATTTTGTGTTGGGCTCCTAAAACCCACTTTTAGAGACCTCACAAAGTCAGCAGCCACTTAGAATGTACTGGGAACAAGTTACAGGAAAATGTCACCAAAGTGCTTATCTCAGTCTAATAATGCTATTTTGACCCAAGATTTTTTTAAGAAAGTGGAAGTCAGTTTTGTCTGAAAGAAGGCATTAGGGCTCATGTATTTTGTGTTGGGCTCCTAAAACCCACTTTTAGAGACCTCACAAAGTCAGCAGCCACTTAGAATGTACTGGGAACAAGTTACAGGAAAATGTCACCAAAGTGCTTATCTCAGCCCAAAAATGCCATTTTGAGCCACGATTTTTTAAGGAAAGTGGGTGTCAGTTTTGTATGAAGGAAGGCATTGGGGCTCATGTATTTTGTGTTGGGCTCCTAAAACCCACTTTTAGAGACCTCACAAAGTCAGCAGCCACTTAGAATGTACTGGGAACAAGTTACAGGAAAATGTCACCAAAGTGCTTATCTCAGTCTAATAATGCTATTTTGACCCAAGATTTTTTTAAGAAAGTGGAAGTCAGTTTTGTCTGAAAGAAGGCATTAGGGCTCATGTATTTTGTGTTGGGCTCCTAAAACCCAATTTTACAGACCTCACAAAGTCAGCAGCCACTTAAAATGTACTGGGAACAAGTTACAGGAAAATGTCACCAAAGTGCTTATCTCAGCCCAAAAATGCTATTTTGAACCACGATTTTTTAAAGAAAGTGGGTGTCAGTTCTGTCTGAAGGAAGGCATTAGGGCTCATGTATTTTGTGTTGGGCTCCTAAAACCCACTTTTAGAGACCTCACAAAGTCAGCAGCCACTTAGAATGTACTGGGAACAAGTTACAGGAAAATGTCACCAAAGTGCTTATCTCAGCCCAAAAATGCCATTTTGAGCCACGATTTTTTAAGGAAAGTGGGTGTCAGTTTTGTATGAAGGAAGGCATTGGGGCTCATGTATTTTGTGTTGGGCTCCTAAAACCCACTTTTAGAGACCTCACAAAGTCAGCAGCCACTTAGAATGTACTGGGAACAAGTTACAGGAAAATGTCAAAATAGCATTTTTAGGCTGAGATAAGCACTTTTGTGACACTTTCCTGTAACTTGTTCCCAGTACATTCTAAGTGGCTGCTGACTTTGTGAGGTCTCTAAAAGTGGGTTTTAGGAGCCCAACACAAAATACATGAGCCCTAATGCCTTCCTTCAGACAAAACTGACACCCACTTTCTTAAAAATACGTATTATAATATGTGACTCTCTACCTCCCCCTACAGGCTGGTATTATAATATGTTACTCTCTACCTCCCCCTACAGGCTGGTATTATAATATGTTACTCTCTACCTCCCCCTACAGGCTGGTATTATAATATTTGACTCTCTACCTCCCCCTACAGGCTGGTATTATAATATGTTACTCTCTACCTCCCCCTACAGGCTGGTATTATAATATGTTACTCTCTACCTCCCCCTACAGGCTGGTATTATAATATGTTACTCTCTACCTACCCCTACAGGCTGGTATTATAATATGTGACTCTCTACCTCCCCCTACAGGCTGGTATTATAATATGTTACTCTCTACCTCCCCCTACAGGCTGGTATTATAATATGTGACTCTCTACCTCCCCCTACAGGCTGGTATTATAATATGTGACTCTCTACCTCCCCCTACAGGCTGGTATTATAATATGTGACTCTCTACCTCCCCCTACAGGCTGGTATTATAATATGTTACTCTCTACCTCCCTCTACAGGCTGGTATTATAATATGTTACTCTCTACCTCCCCCTACAGACTGGTATTATACTATATTACTCTCTACCTCCCCCTACAGGCTGGTATTATAATATGTTACTCTCTACCTCCCTCTACAGGCTGGTATTATAATATGTTACTCTCTACCTCCCCCTACAGACTGGTATTATACTATGTTACTCTCTATCTCCCCCTACAGGCTGGTATTATAATATGTTACTCTCTACCTCCCTCTACAGGCTGGTATTATAATATCTTACTCTCTACCTCCCCCTACAGACTGGTATTATACTATGTTACTCTCTACCTCCCCCTACAGGCTGGTATAATAATATGTTACTCTCTACCTCCCCCTAGAGGCTGGTATTATAATATGTTACTCTCTACCTCCCCTAGAGACTGGTATTATACTATGTTACTCTCTACCTCCCCCTACAGGCTGGTATTATAATATTTTACTCTCTACCTCCCCCTACAGGTTGGTATTATAATATGTGACTCTCTACCTCCCCCTACAGGCTGGTATTATAATATGTTACTCTCTACCTCCCCCTACAGGCTGGTATTATAATATGTTACTCTCTACCTCCCTCTACAGGCTGGTATTATAATATGTTACTCTCTACCTCCCCCTACAGACTGGTATTATACTATGTTACTCTCTACCTCCCCCTACAGGCTGGTATTATAATATGTTACTCTCTACCTCCCTCTACAGGCTGGTATTATAATATCTTACTCTCTACCTCCCCCTACAGACTGGTATTATACTATGTTACTCTCTACCTCCCCCTAAAGGCTGGTATTATAATATGTTACTCTCTACCTCCCCCTACAGGATGGTATAATAATATGTTAATCTCTACCAATCGATTGATCAATCGGTCGAACAATTAACCCCGGCCCCTCCCCCAGCCACTATTTGGGCGTGGCATATCACCTTGGGGGTGTGGTTTCGAGCCGGGGGTGTGGCCTATTGGTGAGGGGGGAGTGGTTTGGAGCTGTGGGCTTGGCCTATCACCAAGGGGGTGTGGTTTGGAGCTATGGGCGTGGCCTATCGCCAAGGGGGGGTGTGGTTTAAGGCTAGGGGTGTGGCCTATCGCCATGGGGGCGTGGTTTGGTGCTGGGGACGTGGCCTGTCGGCTTGGGGCGAGGGGCTGTGGTTTGAAGCTGGGGGCGTGGCCTATCGCCATCGGGGCGTGGTTTGGAGCGGGGGGCGTGGCCTGTCGGCTTGGGGGCGTGGTTTACAGCAGTGGGACTCAAAAATAGCAGATCTACAAGCTCGTAGATCATAGCTCTACGAACTTGTAGATCTGATATCGGCTGGGGGTGGGCGTGGCCTATCACCCCGGGGGGTGGGGTCTGAAGCTGTGGGCGGGGCCTATTGGCTTGGGGGCGTGGTTTGAAGCTGGGGGCGTGGCTTATCGGCGTGGGGGCGTGTTTTACAGCAGTGGGACTCAAAAATAGCAGATCTACAAGCTCGTAGATCATAGCTCTACGAGCTTGTAGATCTGATATCGGCTGGGGGTGGGCGTGGCCTATCACCCCGGGGGGTGGAGTCTGAAGCTGTGGGCGGGGCCTATTGGCTTGGGGGCGAAAAAATAGCAGATCTACAAGCTCGTAGAGCATAGCTCTACGAGCTTGTAGATCTGCTATTTTTGAGTCCCACTGCTGTATACCACGACCCCAAGCCAACAAGCCACGCCCCCAGCTCCAAACCACATCCCCATGGCGATAGGCCACGCCCCCAGCTTCAAACCACACACCCCTCGCCGAAAGAGGACAAGCACACGGCTTAAGACCCCAATCCAAGGGGAAAGGCCACGCCCCCAAGCCGACAGGCCCCACCCCCCGCTCCAAACCACGCCCCCATGGCGATAGGCCACGCCCCCAGCTTCAAACCACAGCCCCCTCGCCGATAGAGGACAAGCACACAGCTTAAAACCCCAATCCAAGGGGAAAGGCCACGCCCCCGGCTTGAAACCACGCCCCCAAGCCAATAGGCCCCGCCCACAGCTTCAGACCCCACCCCCCGGGGTGATAGGCCACGCCCACCCCCAGCCGATATCAGATCTACAAGCTCGTAGAGCTATGATCTACGAGCTTGTAGATCTGCTATTACTGAGTCCCACTGCTGTAAACCACGCCCCCAAGCCGATAAGCCACGCCCCCAGCTTCAAACCACGCCTCCAAGCCGACAGGCCCCCGCCCACAGCTTCATACCCCACCCCCCGGGGTGATAGGCCACGCCCACCCCCAGCCGATATCAGATCTACAAGCTCGTAGAGCTATGATCTACGAGCTTGTAGATCCGCTATTTTTGAGTCCCACTGCTGTAAACCACGCCCCCAAGCCGACAGGCCACGCCCCCCGCTCCAAACCATGCCCCCATGGCGATAGGCCACGCCCCCAGCTTCAAACCACACACCCCTCGCCGATAGAGGACAAGCACACGGCTTAAGACCCCAATCCAACGGGAAAGGCCACGCCCCCAGCTTGAAACCACGCCCCCAAGCCAATAGGCCCCGCCCAGAGCTTCAGACCCCATCCCCCGGGGTGATAGGCCACGCCCACCCCCAGCCGATATCAGATCTACAAGCTCGTAGAGTCCCACTGCTGTAAACCACGCCCCCAAGCCGACAGGCCACGCCCCCCGCTCCAAACCACGCCCCGATGGCGATAGGCCACGCCCCCAGCTTCAAACCACAGCCCCTCGCCCCAAGCCGACAGGCCACGCCCCAAGCTCCAAACCACGCCCCCATGTCGATAGGCTACGCCCCTAGCCTTAAACCACACCCCCTTGGCGATAGGCCACGCCCATAGCTCCAAACCACACCCCCTTGGTGATAGGCCAAGCCCACAGCCCCAAACCACTTCCCCCTCACCAATAGGCCACACCCCCGGCTCGAAACCACACCCCCAAGGTGATAGGCCACGCCCACATAGTGGCTGGGGGAGGGGCCGGGGTTAATTGTTCGACCGATTGATCAATCGATTGGTAGAGAGTAACATATTATTATACCAGCCTGTAGGGGGAGGTAGAGAGTAACATATTATAATACCAGCCTGTAGGGGGAGGTAGAGAGTCACATATTATAATACCAACCTGTAGGGGGAGGTAGAGAGTAACATATTATAATACCAGCCTGTAGGGGGAGGTAGAGAGTAACATAGTATAATACCAGTCTCTAGGGGGAGGTAGAGAGTAACATATTATAATACCAGCCTCTAGGGGGAGGTAGAGAGTAACATATTATTATACCAGCCTGTAGGGGGAGGTAAAGAGTAACATAGTATAATACCAGTCTGTAGGGGGAGGTAGAGAGTAAGATATTATAATACCAGCCTGTAGAGGGAGGTAGAGAGTAACATATTATAATACCAGCCTGTAGGGGGAGGTAGAGAGTAACATATTATAATACCAGCCTGTAGGGGGAGGTAGAGAGTCACATATTATAATACCAACCTGTAGGGGGAGGTAGAGAGTAACATATTATAATACCAGCCTGTAGGGGGAGGTAGAGAGTCACATATTATAATACCAGCCTGTAGGGGGAGGTAGAGAGTCACATATTATAATACCAGCCTGTAGGGGGAGGTAGAGAGTAACATATTATAATACCAGCCTGTAGGGGGAGGTAGAGAGTAACATATTATAATACCAGCCTGTAGGGGGAGGTAGAGAGTAACATATTATAGTACCAGCCTGTAGGGGGAGGTAGAGAGTCACATATTATAATACCAGCCTGTAGGGGGAGGTAGAGAGTAACATATTATAATACCAGCCTGTAGAGGGAGGTAGAGAGTAACATATTATAATACCAGCCTGTAGGGGGAGGTAGAGAGTAACATATTATAATACCAGCCTGTAGGGGGAGGTAGAGAGTAACATATTATAATACCAGCCTGTAGGGGGAGGTAGAGAGTAACATATTATAGTACCAGCCTGTAGGGGGAGGTAGAGAGTCACATATTATAATACCAGCCTGTAGGGGAGGTAGAGAGTAACCTATTATAATACCAGCCTGTAGGGGGAGGTAGAGAGTCACATATTATAATACCAGCCTGTAGGGGAAAATGTCACCAAAGTGCTTATCTCAGCCCAAAAATGCTATTTTGAGCCACGATTTTTTAAAGAAAGTGGGTGTCAGTTTTGTCTGAAGGAAGGCATTGGGGCTCATGTATTTTGTGTTGGGCTCCTAAAACCCACTTTTAGAGACCTCACAAAGTCAGCAGCCACTTAGAATGTACTGGGAACAAGTTACAGGAAAATGTCACCAAAGTGCTTATCTCAGTCTAAAAATGCTATTTTGACCCAAGATTTTTTAAAGAAAGTGGGTGTCAGTTTTGTCTGAAAGAAGGCATTAGGGCTCATGTATTTTGTGTTGGGCTCCTAAAACCCACTTTTAGAGACCTCACAAAGTCAGCAGCCACTTAGAATGTACTGGGAACAAGTTACAGGAAAATGTCACCAAAGTGCTTATCTCAGTCTAATAATGCTATTTTGACCCAAGATTTTTTTAAGAAAGTGGAAGTCAGTTTTGTCTGAAAGAAGGCATTAGGGCTCATGTATTTTGTGTTGGGCTCCTAAAACCCACTTTTAGAGACCTCACAAAGTCAGCAGCCACTTAGAATGTACTGGGAACAAGTTACAGGAAAATGTCACCAAAGTGCTTATCTCAGCCCAAAAATGCCATTTTGAGCCACGATTTTTTAAGGAAAGTGGGTGTCAGTTTTGTATGAAGGAAGGCATTGGGGCTCATGTATTTTGTGTTGGGCTCCTAAAACCCACTTTTAGAGACCTCACAAAGTCAGCAGCCACTTAGAATGTACTGGGAACAAGTTACAGGAAAATGTCACCAAAGTGCTTATCTCAGTCTAATAATGCTATTTTGAACCACGATTTTTTAAAGAAAGTGGGTGTCAGTTCTGTCTGAAGGAAGGCATTAGGGCTCATGTATTTTGTGTTGGGCTCCTAAAACCCACTTTTAGAGACCTCACAAAGTCAGCAGCCACTTAGAATGTACTGGGAACAAGTTACAGGAAAATGTCACCAAAGTGCTTATCTCAGCCCAAAAATGCCATTTTGAGCCACGATTTTTTAAGGAAAGTGGGTGTCAGTTTTGTATGAAGGAAGGCATTGGGGCTCATGTATTTTGTGTTGGGCTCCTAAAACCCACTTTTAGAGACCTCACAAAGTCAGCAGCCACTTAGAATGTACTGGGAACAAGTTACAGGAAAATGTCAAAATAGCATTTTTAGGCTGAGATAAGCACTTTTGTGACACTTTCCTGTAACTTGTTCCCAGTACATTCTAAGTGGCTGCTGACTTTGTGAGGTCTCTAAAAGTGGGTTTTAGGAGCCCAACACAAAATACATGAGCCCTAATGCCTTCCTTCAGACAAAACTGACACCCACTTTCTTAAAAATACGTATTATAATATGTGACTCTCTACCTCCCCCTACAGGCTGGTATTATAATATGTTACTCTCTACCTCCCCCTACAGGCTGGTATTATAATATGTTACTCTCTACCTCCCCCTACAGGCTGGTATTATAATATTTGACTCTCTACCTCCCCCTACAGGCTGGTATTATAATATGTTACTCTCTACCTCCCCCTACAGGCTGGTATTATAATATGTTACTCTCTACCTCCCCCTACAGGCTGGTATTATAATATGTTACTCTCTACCTACCCCTACAGGCTGGTATTATAATATGTGACTCTCTACCTCCCCCTACAGGCTGGTATTATAATATGTTACTCTCTACCTCCCCCTACAGGCTGGTATTATAATATGTGACTCTCTACCTCCCCCTACAGGCTGGTATTATAATATGTGACTCTCTACCTCCCCCTACAGGCTGGTATTATAATATGTGACTCTCTACCTCCCCCTACAGGCTGGTATTATAATATGTTACTCTCTACCTCCCTCTACAGGCTGGTATTATAATATGTTACTCTCTACCTCCCCCTACAGACTGGTATTATACTATATTACTCTCTACCTCCCCCTACAGGCTGGTATTATAATATGTTACTCTCTACCTCCCTCTACAGGCTGGTATTATAATATGTTACTCTCTACCTCCCCCTACAGACTGGTATTATACTATGTTACTCTCTATCTCCCCCTACAGGCTGGTATTATAATATGTTACTCTCTACCTCCCTCTACAGGCTGGTATTATAATATCTTACTCTCTACCTCCCCCTACAGACTGGTATTATACTATGTTACTCTCTACCTCCCCCTACAGGCTGGTATAATAATATGTTACTCTCTACCTCCCCCTAGAGGCTGGTATTATAATATGTTACTCTCTACCTCCCCCTAGAGACTGGTATTATACTATGTTACTCTCTACCTCCCCCTACAGGCTGGTATTATAATATTTTACTCTCTACCTCCCCCTACAGGTTGGTATTATAATATGTGACTCTCTACCTCCCCCTACAGGCTGGTATTATAATATGTTACTCTCTACCTCCCCCTACAGGCTGGTATTATAATATGTTACTCTCTACCTCCCTCTACAGGCTGGTATTATAATATGTTACTCTCTACCTCCCCCTACAGACTGGTATTATACTATGTTACTCTCTACCTCCCCCTACAGGCTGGTATTATAATATGTTACTCTCTACCTCCCTCTACAGGCTGGTATTATAATATCTTACTCTCTACCTCCCCCTACAGACTGGTATTATACTATGTTACTCTCTACCTCCCCCTACAGGCTGGTATAATAATATGTTACTCTCTACCTCCCCCTAGAGGCTGGTATTATAATATGTTACTCTCTACCTCCCCCTAGAGACTGGTATTATACTATGTTACTCTCTACCTCCCCCTACAGGCTGGTATTATAATATGTTACTCTCTAACTCCCCCTACAGGCTGGTATTATAATATGTGACTCTCTACCTCCCCCTACAGGCTGGTATTATAATATGTTACTCTCTACCTCCCCCTACAGGCTGGTATTATAATATGTTACTCTATACCTCCCCCTACAGGCTGGTATTATAATATGTTACTCTCTACCTCCCCCTACAGGCTGGTATTATACTATGTTACTCTCTACCTCCCCCTAAAGGCTGGTATTATAATATGTTACTCTCTACCTCCCCCTACAGGATGGTATAATAATATGTTAATCTCTACCAATCGATTGATCAATCGGTCGAACAATTAACCCCGGCCCCTCCCCCAGCCACTATTTGGGCGTGGCATATCACCTTGGGGGTGTGGTTTCGAGCCGGGGGTGTGGCCTATTGGTGAGGGGGGAGTGGTTTGGAGCTGTGGGCTTGGCCTATCACCAAGGGGGTGTGGTTTGGAGCTATGGGCGTGGCCTATCGCCAAGGGGGGGTGTGGTTTAAGGCTAGGGGTGTGGCCTATCGCCATGGGGGCGTGGTTTGGTGCTGGGGACGTGGCCTGTCGGCTTGGGGCGAGGGGCTGTGGTTTGAAGCTGGGGGCGTGGCCTATCGCCATCGGGGCGTGGTTTGGAGCGGGGGGCGTGGCCTGTCGGCTTGGGGGCGTGGTTTACAGCAGTGGGACTCAAAAATAGCAGATCTACAAGCTCGTAGATCATAGCTCTACGAACTTGTAGATCTGATATCGGCTGGGGGTGGGCGTGGCCTATCACCCCGGGGGGTGGGGTCTGAAGCTGTGGGCGGGGCCTATTGGCTTGGGGGCGTGGTTTGAAGCTGGGGGCGTGGCTTATCGGCGTGGGGGCGTGTTTTACAGCAGTGGGACTCAAAAATAGCAGATCTACAAGCTCGTAGATCATAGCTCTACGAGCTTGTAGATCTGATATCGGCTGGGGGTGGGCGTGGCCTATCACCCCGGGGGGTGGGGTCTGAAGCTGTGGGCGGGGCCTATTGGCTTGGGGGCGAAAAAATAGCAGATCTACAAGCTCGTAGAGCATAGCTCTACGAGCTTGTAGATCTGCTATTTTTGAGTCCCACTGCTGTATACCACGACCCCAAGCCAACAAGCCACGCCCCCAGCTCCAAACCACATCCCCATGGCGATAGGCCACGCCCCCAGCTTCAAACCACACACCCCTCGCCGAAAGAGGACAAGCACACGGCTTAAGACCCCAATCCAAGGGGAAAGGCCACGCCCCCAAGCCGACAGGCCCCGCCCCCCGCTCCAAACCACGCCCCCATGGCGATAGGCCACGCCCCCAGCTTCAAACCACAGCCCCCTCGCCGATAGAGGACAAGCACACAGCTTAAAACCCCAATCCAAGGGGAAAGGCCACGCCCCCGGCTTGAAACCACGCCCCCAAGCCAATAGGCCCCGCCCACAGCTTCAGACCCCACCCCCCGGGGTGATAGGCCACGCCCACCCCCAGCCGATATCAGATCTACAAGCTCGTAGAGCTATGATCTACGAGCTTGTAGATCTGCTATTACTGAGTCCCACTGCTGTAAACCACGCCCCCAAGCCGATAAGCCACGCCCCCAGCTTCAAACCACGCCTCCAAGCCGACAGGCCCCCGCCCACAGCTTCATACCCCACCCCCCGGGGTGATAGGCCACGCCCACCCCCAGCCGATATCAGATCTACAAGCTCGTAGAGCTATGATCTACGAGCTTGTAGATCCGCTATTTTTGAGTCCCACTGCTGTAAACCACGCCCCCAAGCCGACAGGCCACGCCCCCCGCTCCAAACCATGCCCCCATGGCGATAGGCCACGCCCCCAGCTTCAAACCACACACCCCTCGCCGATAGAGGACAAGCACACGGCTTAAGACCCCAATCCAACGGGAAAGGCCACGCCCCCAGCTTGAAACCACGCCCCCAAGCCAATAGGCCCCGCCCAGAGCTTCAGACCCCATCCCCCGGGGTGATAGGCCACGCCCACCCCCAGCCGATATCAGATCTACAAGCTCGTAGAGTCCCACTGCTGTAAACCACGCCCCCAAGCCGACAGGCCACGCCCCCCGCTCCAAACCACGCCCCGATGGCGATAGGCCACGCCCCCAGCTTCAAACCACAGCCCCTCGCCCCAAGCCGACAGGCCACGCCCCAAGCTCCAAACCACGCCCCCATGTCGATAGGCTACGCCCCTAGCCTTAAACCACACCCCCTTGGCGATAGGCCACGCCCATAGCTCCAAACCACACCCCCTTGGTGATAGGCCAAGCCCACAGCCCCAAACCACTTCCCCCTCACCAATAGGCCACACCCCCGGCTCGAAACCACACCCCCAAGGTGATAGGCCACGCCCACATAGTGGCTGGGGGAGGGGCCGGGGTTAATTGTTCGACCGATTGATCAATCGATTGGTAGAGAGTAACATATTATTATACCAGCCTGTAGGGGGAGGTAGAGAGTAACATATTATAATACCAGCCTGTAGGGGGAGGTAGAGAGTCACATATTATAATACCAACCTGTAGGGGGAGGTAGAGAGTAACATATTATAATACCAGCCTGTAGGGGGAGGTAGAGAGTAACATAGTATAATACCAGTCTCTAGGGGGAGGTAGAGAGTAACATATTATAATACCAGCCTCTAGGGGGAGGTAGAGAGTAACATATTATTATACCAGCCTGTAGGGGGAGGTAAAGAGTAACATAGTATAATACCAGTCTGTAGGGGGAGGTAGAGAGTAAGATATTATAATACCAGCCTGTAGAGGGAGGTAGAGAGTAACATATTATAATACCAGCCTGTAGGGGGAGGTAGAGAGTAACATATTATAATACCAGCCTGTAGGGGGAGGTAGAGAGTCACATATTATAATACCAACCTGTAGGGGGAGGTAGAGAGTAACATATTATAATACCAGCCTGTAGGGGGAGGTAGAGAGTCACATATTATAATACCAGCCTGTAGGGGGAGGTAGAGAGTCACATATTATAATACCAGCCTGTAGGGGGAGGTAGAGAGTCACATATTATAATACCAGCCTGTAGGGGGAGGTAGAGAGTAACATATTATAATACCAGCCTGTAGGGGGAGGTAGAGAGTCACATATTATAATACCAGCCTGTAGGGGAGGTAGAGAGTAACATATTATAATACCAGCCTGTAGGGGGAGGTAGAGAGTAATATATTATAATACCAGCCTGTAGGGGGAGGTAGAGAGTAACATATTATAATACCAGCCTGTAGAGGGAGGTAGAGAGTAACATATTATAATACCAGCCTGTAGGGGGAGGTAGAGAGTAACATATTATAATACCAGCCTGTAGGGGGAGGTAGAGAGTAACATATTATAATACCAGCCTGTAGGGGGAGGTAGAGAGTAACATATTATAGTACCAGCCTGTAGGGGGAGGTAGAGAGTCACATATTATAATACCAGCCTGTAGGGGAGGTAGAGAGTAACCTATTATAATACCAGCCTGTAGGGGGAGGTAGAGAGTCACATATTATAATACCAGCCTGTAGGGGAAAATGTCACCAAAGTGCTTATCTCAGCCCAAAAATGCTATTTTGAGCCACGATTTTTTAAAGAAAGTGGGTGTCAGTTTTGTCTTAAGGAAGGCATTGGGGCTCATGTATTTTGTGTTGGGCTCCTAAAACCCACTTTTAGAGACCTCACAAAGTCAGCAGCCACTTAGAATGTACTGGGAACAAGTTACAGGAAAATGTCACCAAAGTGCTTATCTCAGTCTAAAAATGCTATTTTGACCCAAGATTTTTTAAAGAAAGTGGGTGTCAGTTTTGTCTGAAAGAAGGCATTAGGGCTCATGTATTTTGTGTTGGGCTCCTAAAACCCACTTTTAGAGACCTCACAAAGTCAGCAGCCACTTAGAATGTACTGGGAACAAGTTACAGGAAAATGTCACCAAAGTGCTTATCTCAGTCTAATAATGCTATTTTGACCCAAGATTTTTTTAAGAAAGTGGAAGTCAGTTTTGTCTGAAAGAAGGCATTAGGGCTCATGTATTTTGTGTTGGGCTCCTAAAACCCAATTTTACAGACCTCACAAAGTCAGCAGCCACTTAAAATGTACTGGGAACAAGTTACAGGAAAATGTCACCAAAGTGCTTATCTCAGCCCAAAAAGGCTATTTTGAACCACGATTTTTTAAAGAAAGTGGGTGTCAGTTCTGTCTGAAGGAAGGCATTAGGGCTCATGTATTTTGTGTTGGGCTCCTAAAACCCACTTTTAGAGACCTCACAAAGTCAGCAGCCACTTAGAATGTACTGGGAACAAGTTACAGGAAAATGTCACCAAAGTGCTTATCTCAGCCCAAAAATGCCATTTTGAGCCACGATTTTTTAAGGAAAGTGGGTGTCAGTTTTGTATGAAGGAAGGCATTGGGGCTCATGTATTTTGTGTTGGGCTCCTAAAACCCACTTTTAGAGACCTCACAAAGTCAGCAGCCACTTAGAATGTACTGGGAACAAGTTACAGGAAAATGTCACCAAAGTGCTTATCTCAGTCTAATAATGCTATTTTGACCCAAGATTTTTTTAAGAAAGTGGAAGTCAGTTTTGTCTGAAAGAAGGCATTAGGGCTCATGTATTTTGTGTTGGGCTCCTAAAACCCAATTTTACAGACCTCACAAAGTCAGCAGCCACTTAAAATGTACTGGGAACAAGTTACAGGAAAATGTCACCAAAGTGCTTATCTCAGCCCAAAAATGCTATTTTGAACCACGATTTTTTAAAGAAAGTGGGTGTCAGTTCTGTCTGAAGGAAGGCATTGGGGCTCATGTATTTTGTGTTGGGCTCCTAAAACCCACTTTTAGAGACCTCACAAAGTCAGCAGCCACTTAGAATGTACTGGGAACAAGTTACAGGAAAATGTCACCAAAGTGCTTATCTCAGTCTAATAATGCTATTTTGACCCAAGATTTTTTTAAGAAAGTGGAAGTCAGTTTTGTCTGAAAGAAGGCATTAGGGCTCATGTATTTTGTGTTGGGCTCCTAAAACCCAATTTTACAGACCTCACAAAGTCAGCAGCCACTTAAAATGTACTGGGAACAAGTTACAGGAAAATGTCACCAAAGTGCTTATCTCAGCACAAAAATGCTATTTTGAACCACGATTTTTTAAAGAAAGTGGGTGTCAGTTCTGTCTGAAGGAAGGCATTAGGGCTCATGTATTTTGTGTTGGGCTCCTAAAACCCACTTTTAGAGACCTCACAAAGTCAGCAGCCACTTAGAATGTACTGGGAACAAGTTACAGGAAAATGTCACCAAAGTGCTTATCTCAGCCCAAAAATGCCATTTTGAGCCACGATTTTTTAAGGAAAGTGGGTGTCAGTTTTGTATGAAGGAAGGCATTGGGGCTCATGTATTTTGTGTTGGGCTCCTAAAACCCACTTTTAGAGACCTCACAAAGTCAGCAGCCACTTAGAATGTACTGGGAACAAGTTACAGGAAAATGTCACCAAAGTGCTTATCTCAGTCTAATAATGCTATTTTGACCCAAGATTTTTTTAAGAAAGTGGAAGTCAGTTTTGTCTGAAAGAAGGCATTAGGGCTCATGTATTTTGTGTTGGGCTCCTAAAACCCAATTTTACAGACCTCACAAAGTCAGCAGCCACTTAAAATGTACTGGGAACAAGTTACAGGAAAATGTCACCAAAGTGCTTATCTCAGCCCAAAAATGCTATTTTGAACCACGATTTTTTAAAGAAAGTGGGTGTCAGTTCTGTCTGAAGGAAGGCATTGGGGCTCATGTATTTTGTGTTGGGCTCCTAAAACCCACTTTTAGAGACCTCACAAAGTCAGCAGCCACTTAGAATGTACTGGGAACAAGTTACAGGAAAATGTCACCAAAGTGCTTATCTCAGTCTAATAATGCTATTTTGACCCAAGATTTTTTTAAGAAAGTGGAAGTCAGTTTTGTCTGAAAGAAGGCATTAGGGCTCATGTATTTTGTGTTGGGCTCCTAAAACCCAATTTTACAGACCTCACAAAGTCAGCAGCCACTTAAAATGTACTGGGAACAAGTTACAGGAAAATGTCACCAAAGTGCTTATCTCAGCACAAAAATGCTATTTTGAACCACGATTTTTTAAAGAAAGTGGGTGTCAGTTCTGTCTGAAGGAAGGCATTAGGGCTCATGTATTTTGTGTTGGGCTCCTAAAACCCACTTTTAGAGACCTCACAAAGTCAGCAGCCACTTAGAATGTACTGGGAACAAGTTACAGGAAAATGTCACCAAAGTGCTTATCTCAGTCTAATAATGCTATTTTGACCCAAGATTTTTTTAAGAAAGTGGAAGTCAGTTTTGTCTGAAAGAAGGCATTAGGGCTCATGTATTTTGTGTTGGGCTCCTAAAACCCAATTTTACAGATCTCACAAAGTCAGCAGCCACTTAAAATGTACTGGGAACAAGTTACAGGAAAATGTCACCAAAGTGCTTATCTCAGCCCAAAAATGCTATTTTGAACCACGATTTTTTAAAGAAAGTGGGTGTCAGTTCTGTCTGAAGGAAGGCATTAGGGCTCATGTATTTTGTGTTGGGCTCCTAAAACCCACTTTTAGAGACCTCACAAAGTCAGCAGCCACTTAGAATGTACTGGGAACAAGTTACAGGAAAATGTCACCAAAGTGCTTATCTCAGCCCAAAAATGCCATTTTGAGCCACGATTTTTTAAGGAAAGTGGGTGTCAGTTTTGTATGAAGGAAGGCATTGGGGCTCATGTATTTTGTGTTGGGCTCCTAAAACCCACTTTTAGAGACCTCACAAAGTCAGCAGCCACTTAGAATGTACTGGGAACAAGTTACAGGAAAATGTCAAAATAGCATTTTTAGGCTGAGATAAGCACTTTTGTGACACTTTCCTGTAACTTGTTCCCAGTACATTAAGTGGCTGCTGACTTTGTGAGGTCTCTAAAAGTGGGTTTTAGGAGCCCAACACAAAATACATGAGCCCTAATGCCTTCCTTCAGACAAAACTGACACCCACTTTCTTAAAAATACGTATTATAATATGTGACTCTCTACCTCCCCCTACAGGCTGGTATTATAATATGTTACTCTCTACCTCCCCCTACAGGCTGGTATTATAATATGTTACTCTCTACCTCCCCCTACAGGCTGGTATTATAATATTTGACTCTCTACCTCCCCCTACAGGCTGGTATTATAATATGTTACTCTCTACCTCCCCCTACAGGCTGGTATTATAATATGTTACTCTCTACCTCCCCCTACAGGCTGGTATTATAATATGTTACTCTCTACCTACCCCTACAGGCTGGTATTATAATATGTGACTCTCTACCTCCCCCTACAGGCTGGTATTATAATATGTTACTCTCTACCTCCCCCTACAGGCTGGTATTATAATATGTGACTCTCTACCTCCCCCTACAGGCTGGTATTATAATATGTGACTCTCTACCTCCCCCTACAGGCTGGTATTATAATATGTGACTCTCTACCTCCCCCTACAGGCTGGTATTATAATAATTACTCTCTACCTCCCCCTACAGGCTGGTATTATAATATGTTACTCTCTACCTCCCTCTACAGGCTGGTATTATAATATGTTACTCTCTACCTCCCCCTACAGACTGGTATTATACTATGTTACTCTCTATCTCCCCCTACAGGCTGGTATTATAATATGTTACTCTCTACCTCCCTCTACAGGCTGGTATTATAATATCTTACTCTCTACCTCCCCCTACAGACTGGTATTATACTATGTTACTCTCTACCTCCCCCTACAGGCTGGTATAATAATATGTTACTCTCTACCTCCCCCTAGAGGCTGGTATTATAATATGTTACTCTCTACCTCCCCCTAGAGACTGGTATTATACTATGTTACTCTCTACCTCCCCCTACAGGCTGGTATTATAATATTTTACTCTCTACCTCCCCCTACAGGTTGGTATTATAATATGTGACTCTCTACCTCCCCCTACAGGCTGGTATTATAATATGTTACTCTCTACCTCCCCCTACAGGCTGGTATTATAATATGTTACTCTCTACCTCCCTCTACAGGCTGGTATTATAATATGTTACTCTCTACCTCCCCCTACAGACTGGTATTATACTATGTTACTCTCTACCTCCCCCTACAGGCTGGTATTATAATATGTTACTCTCTACCTCCCTCTACAGGCTGGTATTATAATATCTTACTCTCTACCTCCCCCTACAGACTGGTATTATACTATGTTACTCTCTACCTCCCCCTACAGGCTGGTATAATAATATGTTACTCTCTACCTCCCCCTAGAGGCTGGTATTATAATATGTTACTCTCTACCTCCCCCTAGAGACTGGTATTATACTATGTTACTCTCTACCTCCCCCTACAGGCTGGTATTATAATATGTTACTCTCTAACTCCCCCTACAGGCTGGTATTATAATATGTGACTCTCTACCTCCCCCTACAGGCTGGTATTATAATATGTTACTCTCTACCTCCCCCTACAGGCTGGTATTATAATATGTTACTCTATACCTCCCCCTACAGGCTGGTATTATAATATGTTACTCTCTACCTCCCCCTACAGGCTGGTATTATACTATGTTACTCTCTACCTCCCCCTAAAGGCTGGTATTATAATATGTTACTCTCTACCTCCCCCTACAGGATGGTATAATAATATGTTAATCTCTACCAATCGATTGATCAATCGGTCGAACAATTAACCCCGGCCCCTCCCCCAGCCACTATTTGGGCGTGGCATATCACCTTGGGGGTGTGGTTTCGAGCCGGGGGTGTGGCCTATTGGTGAGGGGGGAGTGGTTTGGAGCTGTGGGCTTGGCCTATCACCAAGGGGGTGTGGTTTGGAGCTATGGGCGTGGCCTATCGCCAAGGGGGGGTGTGGTTTAAGGCTAGGGGTGTGGCCTATCGCCATGGGGGCGTGGTTTGGTGCTGGGGACGTGGCCTGTCGGCTTGGGGCGAGGGGCTGTGGTTTGAAGCTGGGGGCGTGGCCTATCGCCATCGGGGCGTGGTTTAGAGCGGGGGGCGTGGCCTGTCGGCTTGGGGGCGTGGTTTACAGCAGTGGGACTCAAAAATAGCAGATCTACAAGCTCGTAGATCATAGCTCTACGAACTTGTAGATCTGATATCGGCTGGGGGTGGGCGTGGCCTATCACCCCGGGGGGTGGGGTCTGAAGCTGTGGGCGGGGCCTATTGGCTTGGGGGCGTGGTTTGAAGCTGGGGGCGTGGCTTATCGGCGTGGGGGCGTGTTTTACAGCAGTGGGACTCAAAAATAGCAGATCTACAAGCTCGTAGATCATAGCTCTACGAGCTTGTAGATCTGATATCGGCTGGGGGTGGGCGTGGCCTATCACCCCGGGGGTGGGGTCTGAAGCTGTGGGCGGGGCCTATTGGCTTGGGGGCGAAAAAATAGCAGATCTACAAGCTCGTAGAGCATAGCTCTACGAGCTTGTAGATCTGCTATTTTTGAGTCCCACTGCTGTATACCACGACCCCAAGCCAACAAGCCACGCCCCCAGCTCCAAACCACATCCCCATGGCGATAGGCCACGCCCCCAGCTTCAAACCACACACCCCTCGCCGATAGAGGACAAGCACACGGCTTAAGACCCCAATCCAAGGGGAAAGGCCACGCCCCCAAGCCGACAGGCCCCGCCCCCCGCTCCAAACCACGCCCCCATGGCGATAGGCCACGCCCCCAGCTTCAAACCACAGCCCCCTCGCCGATAGAGGACAAGCACACAGCTTAAAACCCCAATCCAAGGGGAAAGGCCACGCCCCCGGCTTGAAACCACGCCCCCAAGCCAATAGGCCCCGCCCACAGCTTCAGACCCCACCCCCCGGGGTGATAGGCCACGCCCACCCCCAGCCGATATCAGATCTACAAGCTCGTAGAGCTATGATCTACGAGCTTGTAGATCTGCTATTACTGAGTCCCACTGCTGTAAACCACGCCCCCAAGCCGATAAGCCACGCCCCCAGCTTCAAACCACGCCTCCAAGCCGACAGGCCCCCGCCCACAGCTTCATACCCCACCCCCCGGGGTGATAGGCCACGCCCAACCCCAGCCGATATCAGATCTACAAGCTCGTAGAACTATGCTCTACGAGCTTGTAGATCTGCTATTTTTGAGTCCCACTGCTGTATACCACGCCCCCAAGCCAACAAGCCACGCCCCCAGCTCCAAACCACGCCCCCATGGCGATAGGCCACGCCCCCAGCTTCAAACCACACACCCCTCGCCGATAGAGGACAAGCACACGGCTTAAGACCCCAATCCAAGGGGAAAGGCCACGCCCCCGGCTGGAAACCACGCCCCCAAGCCAATAGGCCCCGCCCACAGCTTCAGACCCCACCCCCCGGGGTGATAGGCCACGCCCACCCCCAGCCGATATCAGATCTACAAGCTCGTAGAGCTATGATCTACGAGCTTGTAGATCCGCTATTTTTGAGTCCCACTGCTGTAAACCACGCCCCCAAGCCGACAGGCCACGCCCCCCGCTCCAAACCATGCCCCCATGGCGATAGGCCACGCCCCCAGCTTCAAACCACACACCCCTCGCCGATAGAGGACAAGCACACGGCTTAAGACCCCAATCCAACGGGAAAGGCCACGCCCCCAGCTTGAAACCACGCCCCCAAGCCAATAGGCCCCGCCCAGAGCTTCAGACCCCATCCCCCGGGGTGATAGGCCACGCCCACCCCCAGCCGATATCAGATCTACAAGCTCGTAGAGTCCCACTGCTGTAAACCACGCCCCCAAGCCGACAGGCCACGCCCCCCGCTCCAAACCACGCCCCGATGGCGATAGGCCACGCCCCCAGCTTCAAACCACAGCCCCTCGCCCCAAGCCGACAGGCCACGCCCCAAGCTCCAAACCACGCCCCCATGTCGATAGGCTACGCCCCTAGCCTTAAACCACACCCCCTTGGCGATAGGCCACGCCCATAGCTCCAAACCACACCCCCTTGGTGATAGGCCAAGCCCACAGCCCCAAACCACTTCCCCCTCACCAATAGGCCACACCCCCGGCTCGAAACCACACCCCCAAGGTGATAGGCCACGCCCACATAGTGGCTGGGGGAGGGGCCGGGGTTAATTGTTCGACCGATTGATCAATCGATTGGTAGAGAGTAACATATTATTATACCAGCCTGTAGGGGGAGGTAGAGAGTAACATATTATAATACCAGCCTGTAGGGGGAGGTAGAGAGTCACATATTATAATACCAACCTGTAGGGGGAGGTAGAGAGTAACATATTATAATACCAGCCTGTAGGGGGAGGTAGAGAGTAACATAGTATAATACCAGTCTCTAGGGGGAGGTAGAGAGTAACATATTATAATACCAGCCTCTAGGGGGAGGTAGAGAGTAACATATTATTATACCAGCCTGTAGGGGGAGGTAAAGAGTAACATAGTATAATACCAGTCTGTATGGGGAGGTAGAGAGTAAGATATTATAATACCAGCCTGTAGAGGGAGGTAGAGAGTAACATATTATAATACCAGCCTGTAGGGGGAGGTAGAGAGTAACATATTATAATACCAGCCTGTAGGGGGAGGTAGAGAGTCACATATTATAATACCAACCTGTAGGGGGAGGTAGAGAGTAACATATTATAATACCAGCCTGTAGGGGGAGGTAGAGAGTCACATATTATAATACCAGCCTGTAGGGGGAGGTAGAGAGTCACATATTATAATACCAGCCTGTAGGGGGAGGTAGAGAGTCACATATTATAATACCAGCCTGTAGGGGGAGGTAGAGAGTAACATATTATAATACCAGCCTGTAGGGGGAGGTAGAGAGTCACATATTATAATACCAGCCTGTAGGGGAGGTAGAGAGTAACATATTATAATACCAGCCTGTAGGAGGAGGTAGAGAGTAACATATTATAATACCAGCCTGTAGGGGGAGGTAGAGAGTAACATATTATAATACCAGCCTGTAGGGGGAGGTAGAGAGTAATATATTATAATACCAGCCTGTAGGGGGAGGTAGAGAGTAACATATTATAATACCAGCCTGTAGGGGGAGGTAGAGAGTAACATATTATAATACCAGCCTGTAGGGGGAGGTAGAGAGTAACATATTATAGTACCAGCCTGTAGGGGGAGGTAGAGAGTCACATATTATAATACCAGCCTGTAGGGGGAGGTAGAGAGTAACATATTATAATACCAGCCTGTAGGGGGAGGTAGAGAGTCACATATTATAATACCAGCCTGTAGGGGAGGTAGAGAGTAACATATTATAATACCAGCCTGTAGGGGGAGGTAGAGAGTAACATATTATAATACCAGCCTGTAGGGGGAGGTAGAGAGTAACATATTATAATACCAGCCTGTAGAGGGAGGTAGAGAGTAACATATTATAATACCAGCCTGTAGGGGGAGGTAGAGAGTAACATATTATAATACCAGCCTGTAGGGGGAGGTAGAGAGTAACATATTATAATACCAGCCTGTAGGGGGAGGTAGAGAGTAACATATTATAGTACCAGCCTGTAGGGGGAGGTAGAGAGTCACATATTATAATACCAGCCTGTAGGGGAGGTAGAGAGTAACCTATTATAATACCAGCCTGTAGGGGGAGGTAGAGAGTCACATATTATAATACCAGCCTGTAGGGGAAAATGTCACCAAAGTGCTTATCTCAGCCCAAAAATGCTATTTTGAGCCACGATTTTTTAAAGAAAGTGGGTGTCAGTTTTGTCTGAAAGAAGGCATTAGGGCTCATGTATTTTGTGTCGGGCTCCTAAAACCCACTTTTAGAGACCTCACAAAGTCAGCAGCCACTTAGAATGTACTGGGAACAAGTTACAGGAAAATGTCACCAAAGTGCTTATCTCAGTCTAATAATGCTATTTTGACCCAAGATTTTTTTAAGAAAGTGGAAGTCAGTTTTGTCTGAAAGAAGGCATTAGGGCTTGTAGTGGATAAAATTCATATAACAGTCATTGTGGTATTGATTAATTATATTAGTAAGAATGTATTAGTAGATGCAACAATCATCACCTGTTCTTACTTGTTAAACTCCTCTCCCTTACAAACAGTCGACTCATGCAAACCTATTTCAAACATACTGACTCTGGGTGAGTCAGTTATAGAATAGAGCCTATGTAAGGAGTGACCATCTGTTGTTACCTCTTGTGTACTTCTCCTGATTGTATAAATATGTGTAAGAGATTGGTGTTAGGAAAGTGATGGGGGAAGCCCTGGAGGGAGACACTAGTCTCTCTCTGCTGTGATGAGATCTACAATAAACATGGAGTTTGGTTCCTGACAACTGAGTCCTGCATCTTCCTGATCTGTTTAATTTACATAAAGTAACATGTAAAAGCTGCCATTACATTTGGCGCTGTGGGCAGGGTCAATATTTCATAACTAATTATGATTATGGATACTTGATCAAAAGAACTTAAGGGTGAAGGACTTTTTGGGGAGAAGATTTTCTCAAAGCAGATCCGGACCACATCCAGACGATGGAGGACAAAGAGGACCGCCACAGAAGCAAGCTATGCAGAATCAACTTCTGATGATCTTCAACAAGGTCAACACGATTGGAACCTCGCAGGCAGATCTACTCTGTCTGTGATGATAAGGAGGAAACCACAAGTTTCAAGCCACAGAGGGAAGGAGCAGAGCCACAGCAGAGCAGGCATGGTCACCAGCCATGGGAGCAGCACCAACAATGTCACCATGCAGCAGCAGAGGTGACGAAATCGACACCATGTCAACAACCAAGAGACTTTGCCACAGCAGGAGGACCAAGCCACTGAGAGACATGCTGCACGTGAGAGGCACTGGACACTGGAACCAATAGCCTGTTTGGAGATCGCTGTCAGACACATAACCAAATGGACCCGTACGCCAAGTGAAGATGGAGGAAAGAGCCATGAAGACTGGAAAACTATATTCAATATCTAACTGAAAATATTTGTTCATACTGCCTAATCTCTGGCATATCAACGTCTGGGGTGAGATAAAGTTGGTCGTGGAAAGCGAGCCATTCGTACTCAATCGATAAATACCTGTACTCCGGTGCAAAGTCCTTAAAAGGAAATTAGGTCGTGTAAGACGAGCCGTCCGTGAAAGTCGGAAAATACCTGTACTCCGGTGCAAAGTCCTTAAAAGGAAACTGTCAAAATCAATCCGTGAAAGGCGGTCCGAATTGGTAAATGAATCTGTATGGAGCCCTCAGTCTTGAGAAACAGAGATTTAACATACAAACAGAGATAGATTTGACATTATGAGTGAGAGGCTTTCAGAGCTTTCAAACCTAAAACAACCAGGTCTATTAGTCTGTAATATGTTTCATGTGATATGTTTGATATTTATCTGAATAAATTAATATAGGAATTTTAGATAAAAGCTGATATCTAAAAGAAAAAATTAGTCAACTGGGCATTGGCCATAAATGTGGAAATATTTGTTTTGACTGCATAGTCTCTGGCCTTTTAACGTTTAGAAGGGAGAGAAGTGTTTAGACACGCGTATCGCCCCAATTAGCCAGCGTGCTAAGGGCCCTTTGCCTTGAAAAACAGAGATTTAATGTCCAACCAGATAAAAGATTTCACATATACTAAATTCTAGAAAATGAGAGATAGAGAGAGCTCTACAAAAATGGTTGAGTAAATATATAGCTATATCAACATGTAGGTAGGAAAATGTCTATTGATTTGGCATTCTATAAATCACCTGTCGTATGTACATGAATATGATTATTCATGTACAAAAAGAAAAAACTCTGGAATGTAATGGATAAATTAGAATGCCAACCTGTTCTTCTATCATTTCTGTACTATCTAACTTTATCTGAACTAAGAAGGTTTAAACTCACAGCAGGGGTCTTTAGTCAACCACTCTACACATGAATGTGCTAAATGTAACTCACCTACAGCTGTAAATGGAACAGCTGATCTGAATCCTTCATGCTACTGTCACTGTCTCAGCTATGTGTATTTGTGTAGCTATGGTTGTGTCTCTCTTATATTTAGTCCATACCTTATAAGACCATTTAGAAAAGCCTCTTTGGTACAATGTGGAGTATAAAGAACTGTGGTAGAGGAGGTTAGAGAGGCTTGTGCCCCGAATGGGCTGTTGGTCAGGCCAGGAGGCCTGGCTCTGAATGATCTGTATGCTGTTGCTCTCTGCCTGAATCTTCTTAATAAATGATCAGAAACTTCACCTGAATGGAATATAATATTTCTATTACATGTCCTTTTAGCATCAGTGTCCTTTTGGCACTTATCATTGTCCTTTTGGCATTAGTGTCCTTTTACCATCAGTGTCCTTTTGGCACTTATCATTGTCCTTTTGGCATTAGTGTCCTTTTGGCATCAGTGTCCTTTTGGCACTTATCATTGTCCTTTTGGCATTAGTGTCCTTTTAGCATCAGTGTCCTTTTGGCACTTATCATTGTCCTTTTGGCATTAGTGTCCTTTTAGCATCAGTGTCCTTTTGGCACTTATCATTGTCCTTTTGGCATTAGTGTCCTTTTAGCATCAGTGTCCTTTTGGCACTTATCATTGTCCTTTTGGCATTAGTGTCCTTTTGGCATCAGTGTCCTTTTGGCATCAATGTCCTTTTGGCATCAGTGTCCTTTTAGCATCAGTGTCCTTTTGGCACTTATCATTGTCCTTTTGGCATTAGTGTCCTTTTAGCATCAGTGTCCTTTTGGCACTTATCATTGTCCTTTTGGCATTAGTGTCCTTTTGGCATCAGTGTCCTTTTGGCATCAATGTCCTTTTGGCATCAGTGTCCTTTTAGCATCAGTGTCCTTTTGGCACTTATCATTGTCCTTTTGGCATTAGTGTCCTTTTAGCATCAGTGTCCTTTTGGCACTTATCATTGTCCTTTTGGCATTAGTGTCCTTTTAGCATCAGTGTCCTTTTGGCACTTATCATTGTCCTTTTGGCATTAGTGTCCTTTTAGCATCAGTGTCCTTTTGGCACTTATCATTGTCCTTTTGGCATTAGTGTCCTTTTATCATCAGTGTCCTTTTGGCACTTATCATTGTCCTTTTGGCATTAGTGTCCTTTTAGCATCAGTGTCCTTTTGGCACTTATCATTGTCCTTTTGGCATTAGTGTCCTTTTAGCATCAGTGTCCTTTTGGCACTTATCATTGTCCTTTTGGCATTAGTGTCCTTTTGGCATCAGTGTCCTTTTGGCATCAATGTCCTTTTGGCATCAGTGTCCTTTTAGCATCAGTGTCCTTTTGGCACTTATCATTGTCCTTTTGGCATTAGTGTCCTTTTAGCATCAGTGTCCTTTTGGCACTTATCATTGTCCTTTTGGCATTAGTGTCCTTTTGGCATCAGTGTCCTTTTGGCATCAATGTCCTTTTGGCATCAGTGTCCTTTTAGCATCAGTGTCCTTTTGGCACTTATCATTGTCCTTTTGGCATCAGTGTCCTTTTAGCATCAGTGTCCTTTTGGCACTTATCATTGTCCTTTTGGCATCAGTGTCCTTTTGGCATTAGTGTCCTTTTAGCATCAGTGTCCTTTTGGCACTTATCATTGTCCTTTTGGCATTAGTGTCCTTTTAGCATCAGTGTCCTTTTGGCACTTATCATTGTCCTTTTGGCATTAGTGTCCTTTTGGCACTTATCATTGTCCTTTTGGCATTAGTGTCCTTTTAGCATCAGTGTCCTTTTGGCACTTATCATTGTCCTTTTGGCATTAGTGTCCTTTTGGCATCAGTGTCCTTTTGGCATCAGTGTCCTTTTGGCACTTATCATTGTCCTTTTGGCATTAGTGTCCTTTTGGCATCAGTGTCCTTTTGGCATCAATGTCCTTTTGGCATCAGTGTCCTTTTAGCATCAGTGTCCTTTTGGCACTTATCATTGTCCTTTTGGCATTAGTGTCCTTTTAGCATCAGTGTCCTTTTGGCACTTATCATTGTCCTTTTGGCATTAGTGTCCTTTTAGCATCAGTGTCCTTTTGGCACTTATCATTGTCCTTTTGGCATTAGTGTCCTTTTAGCATCAGTGTCCTTTTGGCACTTATCATTGTCCTTTTGGCATTAGTGTCCTTTTGGCATCAGTGTCCTTTTGGCACTTATCATTGTCCTTTTGGCATTAGTGTCCTTTTACCATCAGTGTCCTTTTGGCACTTATCATTGTCCTTTTGGCATTAGTGTCCTTTTGGCATCAGTGTCCTTTTGGCACTTATCATTGTCCTTTTGGCATTAGTGTCCTTTTAGCATCAGTGTCCTTTTGGCACTTATCATTGTCCTTTTGGCATTACTGTCCTTTTAGCATCAGTGTCCTTTTGGCACTTATCATTGTCCTTTTGGCATTAGTGTCCTTTTACCATCAGTGTCCTTTTGGCACTTATCATTGTCCTTTTGGCATTAGTGTCCTTTTGGCATCAGTGTCCTTTTGGCACTTATCATTGTCCTTTTGGCATTAGTGTCCTTTTACCATCAGTGTCCTTTTGGCACTTATCATTGTCCTTTTGGCATTAGTGTCCTTTTGGCATCAGTGTCCTTTTGGCACTTATCATTGTCCTTTTGGCATTAGTGTCCTTTTAGCATCAGTGTCCTTTTGGCACTTATCATTGTCCTTTTGGCATTAGTGTCCTTTTAGCATCAGTGTCCTTTTGGCACTTATCATTGTCCTTTTGGCATTAGTGTCCTTTTAGCATCAGTGTCCTTTTGGCACTTATCATTGTCCTTTTGGCATTAGTGTCCTTTTGGCATCAGTGTCCTTTTGGCATCAATGTCCTTTTGGCATCAGTGTCCTTTTAGCATCAGTGTCCTTTTGGCACTTATCATTGTCCTTTTGGCATTAGTGTCCTTTTAGCATCAGTGTCCTTTTGGCACTTATCATTGTCCTTTTGGCATTAGTGTCCTTTTAACATCAGTGTCCTTTTGGCACTTATCATTGTCCTTTTGGCATTAGTGTCCTTTTAGCATCAGTGTCCTTTTGGCACTTATCATTGTCCTTTTGGCATTAGTGTCCTTTTATCATCAGTGTCCTTTTGGCACTTATCATTGTCCTTTTGGCATTAGTGTCCTTTTAGCATCAGTGTCCTTTTGGCACTTATCATTGTCCTTTTGGCATTAGTGTCCTTTTAGCATCAGTGTCCTTTTGGCACTTATCATTGTCCTTTTGGCATTAGTGTCCTTTTAGCATCAGTGTCCTTTTGGCACTTATCATTGTCCTTTTGGCATTAGTGTCCTTTTAGCATCAGTGTCCTTTTGGCACTTATCATTGTCCTTTTGGCATTAGTGTCCTTTTAGCATCAGTGTCCTTTTGGCACTTATCATTGTCCTTTTGGCATTAGTGTCCTTTTGGCATCAGTGTCCTTTTGGCATCAATGTCCTTTTGGCATCAGTGTCCTTTTGGCATCAATGTCCTTTTGGCATCAGTGTCCTTTTAGCATCAGTGTCCTTTTGGCACTTATCATTGTCCTTTTGGCATTAGTGTCCTTTTAGCATCAGTGTCCTTTTGGCACTTATCATTGTCCTTTTGGCATTAGTGTCCTTTTAGCATCAGTGTCCTTTTGCCACTTATCATTGTCCTTTTGGCATTAGTGTCCTTTTAGCATCAGTGTCCTTTTGGCACTTATCATTGTCCTTTTGGCATTAGTGTCCTTTTAGCATCAGTGTCCTTTTGGCACTTATCATTGTCCTTTTGGCATTAGTGTCCTTTTAGCATCAGTGTCCTTTTGGCACTTATCATTGTCCTTTTGGCATTACTGTCCTTTTAGCATCAGTGTCCTTTTGGCACTTATCATTGTCCTTTTGGCATTAGTGTCCTTTTACCATCAGTGTCCTTTTGGCACTTATCATTGTCCTTTTGGCATTAGTGTCCTTTTGGCATCAGTGTCCTTTTGGCACTTATCATTGTCCTTTTGGCATTAGTGTCCTTTTAGCATCAGTGTCCTTTTGGCACTTATCATTGTCCTTTTGGCATTAGTGTCCTTTTAGCATCAGTGTCCTTTTGGCACTTATCATTGTCCTTTTGGCATTAGTGTCCTTTTAGCATCAGTGTCCTTTTGGCACTTATCATTGTCCTTTTGGCATTAGTGTCCTTTTGGCATCAGTGTCCTTTTGGCATCAATGTCCTTTTGGCATCAGTGTCCTTTTAGCATCAGTGTCCTTTTGGCACTTATCATTGTCCTTTTGGCATTAGTGTCCTTTTAGCATCAGTGTCCTTTTGGCACTTATCATTGTCCTTTTGGCATTAGTGTCCTTTTAGCATCAGTGTCCTTTTGGCACTTATCATTGTCCTTTTGGCATTAGTGTCCTTTTAGCATCAGTGTCCTTTTGGCACTTATCATTGTCCTTTTGGCATTAGTGTCCTTTTATCATCAGTGTCCTTTTGGCACTTATCATTGTCCTTTTGGCATTAGTGTCCTTTTAGCATCAGTGTCCTTTTGGCACTTATCATTGTCCTTTTGGCATTAGTGTCCTTTTAGCATCAGTGTCCTTTTGGCACTTATCATTGTCCTTTTGGCATTAGTGTCCTTTTAGCATCAGTGTCCTTTTGGCACTTATCATTGTCCTTTTGGCATTAGTGTCCTTTTAGCATCAGTGTCCTTTTGGCACTTATCATTGTCCTTTTGGCATTAGTGTCCTTTTAGCATCAGTGTCCTTTTGGCACTTATCATTGTCCTTTTGGCATTAGTGTCCTTTTGGCATCAGTGTCCTTTTGGCACTTATCATTGTCCTTTTGGCATTAGTGTCCTTTTGGCATCAGTGTCCTTTTGGCATCAATGTCCTTTTGGCATCAGTGTCCTTTTAGCATCAGTGTCCTTTTGGCACTTATCATTGTCCTTTTGGCATTAGTGTCCTTTTAGCATCAGTGTCCTTTTGGCACTTATCATTGTCCTTTTGGCATTAGTGTCCTTTTAGCATCAGTGTCCTTTTGGCACTTATCATTGTCCTTTTGGCATTAGTGTCCTTTTAGCATCAGTGTCCTTTTGGCACTTATCATTGTCCTTTTGGCATTAGTGTCCTTTTAGCATCAGTGTCCTTTTGGCACTTATCATTGTCCTTTTGGCATTAGTGTCCTTTTAGCATCAGTGTCCTTTTGGCACTTATCATTGTCCTTTTGGCATTAGTGTCCTTTTGGCATCAGTGTCCTTTTGGCACTTATCATTGTCCTTTTGGCATTAGTGTCCTTTTGGCATCAGTGTCCTTTTGGCATCAATGTCCTTTTGGCATCAGTGTCCTTTTAGCATCAGTGTCCTTTTGGCACTTATCATTGTCCTTTTGGCATTAGTGTCCTTTTAGCATCAGTGTCCTTTTGGCACTTATCATTGTCCTTTTGGCATTAGTGTCCTTTTAGCATCAGTGTCCTTTTGGCACTTATCATTGTCCTTTTGGCATTAGTGTCCTTTTAGCATCAGTGTCCTTTTGGCACTTATAATTGTCCTTTTGGCATTAGTGTCCTTTTAGCATCAGTGTCCTTTTGGCACTTATCATTGTCCTTTTGGCATTAGTGTCCTTTTGGCATCAGTGTCCTTTTGGCATCAATGTCCTTTTGGCATCAGTGTCCTTTTAGCATCAGTGTCCTTTTGGCACTTATAATTGTCCTTTTGGCATTAGTGTCCTTTTAGCATCAGTGTCCTTTTGGCACTTATCATTGTCCTTTTGGCATTAGTGTCCTTTTGGCATCAGTGTCCTTTTGGCATCAATGTCCTTTTGGCATCAGTGTCCTTTTAGCATCAGTGTCCTTTTGGCACTTATCATTGTCCTTTTGGCATTAGTGTCCTTTTAGCATCAGTGTCCTTTTGGCACTTATCATTGTCCTTTTGGCATTAGTGTCCTTTTAGCATCAGTGTCCTTTTGGCACTTATCATTGTCCTTTTGGCATTAGTGTCCTTTTAGCATCAGTGTCCTTTTGGCACTTATCATTGTCCTTTTGGCATTAGTGTCCTTTTATCATCAGTGTCCTTTTGGCACTTATCATTGTCCTTTTGGCATTAGTGTCCTTTTAGCATCAGTGTCCTTTTGGCACTTATCATTGTCCTTTTGGCATTAGTGTCCTTTTAGCATCAGTGTCCTTTTGGCACTTATCATTGTCCTTTTGGCATTAGTGTCCTTTTAGCATCAGTGTCCTTTTGGCACTTATCATTGTCCTTTTGGCATTAGTGTCCTTTTGGCATCAGTGTCCTTTTGGCATCAATGTCCTTTTGGCATCAGTGTCCTTTTAGCATCAGTGTCCTTTTGGCACTTATCATTGTCCTTTTGGCATTAGTGTCCTTTTAGCATCAGTGTCCTTTTGGCACTTATCATTGTCCTTTTGGCATTAGTGTCCTTTTGGCATCAGTGTCCTTTTGGCATCAATGTCCTTTTGGCATCAGTGTCCTTTTAGCATCAGTGTCCTTTTGGCACTTATCATTGTCCTTTTGGCATTAGTGTCCTTTTAGCATCAGTGTCCTTTTGGCACTTATCATTGTCCTTTTGGCATTAGTGTCCTTTTAGCATCAGTGTCCTTTTGGCACTTATCATTGTCCTTTTGGCATTAGTGTCCTTTTAGCATCAGTGTCCTTTTGGCACTTATCATTGTCCTTTTGGCATTAGTGTCCTTTTATCATCAGTGTCCTTTTGGCACTTATCATTGTCCTTTTGGCATTAGTGTCCTTTTAGCATCAGTGTCCTTTTGGCACTTATCATTGTCCTTTTGGCATTAGTGTCCTTTTAGCATCAGTGTCCTTTTGGCACTTATCATTGTCCTTTTGGCATTAGTGTCCTTTTGGCATCAGTGTCCTTTTGGCATCAATGTCCTTTTGGCATCAGTGTCCTTTTAGCATCAGTGTCCTTTTGGCACTTATCATTGTCCTTTTGGCATTAGTGTCCTTTTAGCATCAGTGTCCTTTTGGCACTTATCATTGTCCTTTTGGCATTAGTGTCCTTTTGGCATCAGTGTCCTTTTGGCATCAATGTCCTTTTGGCATCAGTGTCCTTTTAGCATCAGTGTCCTTTTGGCACTTATCATTGTCCTTTTGGCATCAGTGTCCTTTTAGCATCAGTGTCCTTTTGGCACTTATCATTGTCCTTTTGGCATCAGTGTCCTTTTGGCATTAGTGTCCTTTTAGCATCAGTGTCCTTTTGGCACTTATCATTGTCCTTTTGGCATTAGTGTCCTTTTAGCATCAGTGTCCTTTTGGCACTTATCATTGTCCTTTTGGCATTAGTGTCCTTTTGGCACTTATCATTGTCCTTTTGGCATTAGTGTCCTTTTAGCATCAGTGTCCTTTTGGCACTTATCATTGTCCTTTTGGCATTAGTGTCCTTTTGGCATCAGTGTCCTTTTGGCATCAGTGTCCTTTTGGCACTTATCATTGTCCTTTTGGCATTAGTGTCCTTTTGGCATCAGTGTCCTTTTGGCATCAATGTCCTTTTGGCATCAGTGTCCTTTTAGCATCAGTGTCCTTTTGGCACTTATCATTGTCCTTTTGGCATTAGTGTCCTTTTAGCATCAGTGTCCTTTTGGCACTTATCATTGTCCTTTTGGCATTAGTGTCCTTTTAGCATCAGTGTCCTTTTGGCACTTATCATTGTCCTTTTGGCATTAGTGTCCTTTTAGCATCAGTGTCCTTTTGGCACTTATCATTGTCCTTTTGGCATTAGTGTCCTTTTAGCATCAGTGTCCTTTTGGCACTTATCATTGTCCTTTTGGCATTAGTGTCCTTTTAGCATCAGTGTCCTTTTGGCACTTATCATTGTCCTTTTGGCATTACTGTCCTTTTAGCATCAGTGTCCTTTTGGCACTTATCATTGTCCTTTTGGCATTAGTGTCCTTTTACCATCAGTGTCCTTTTGGCACTTATCATTGTCCTTTTGGCATTAGTGTCCTTTTGGCATCAGTGTCCTTTTGGCACTTATCATTGTCCTTTTGGCATTAGTGTCCTTTTAGCATCAGTGTCCTTTTGGCACTTATCATTGTCCTTTTGGCATTAGTGTCCTTTTAGCATCAGTGTCCTTTTGGCACTTATCATTGTCCTTTTGGCATTAGTGTCCTTTTAGCATCAGTGTCCTTTTGGCACTTATCATTGTCCTTTTGGCATTAGTGTCCTTTTAGCATCAGTGTCCTTTTGGCACTTATCATTGTCCTTTTGGCATTAGTGTCCTTTTAGCATCAGTGTCCTTTTGGCACTTATCATTGTCCTTTTGGCATTAGTGTCCTTTTATCATCAGTGTCCTTTTGGCACTTATCATTGTCCTTTTGGCATTAGTGTCCTTTTAGCATCAGTGTCCTTTTGGCACTTATCATTGTCCTTTTGGCATTAGTGTCCTTTTAGCATCAGTGTCCTTTTGGCACTTATCATTGTCCTTTTGGCATTAGTGTCCTTTTAGCATCAGTGTCCTTTTGGCACTTATCATTGTCCTTTTGGCATTAGTGTCCTTTTAGCATCAGTGTCCTTTTGGCACTTATCATTGTCCTTTTGGCATTAGTGTCCTTTTAGCATCAGTGTCCTTTTGGCACTTATCATTGTCCTTTTGGCATTAGTGTCCTTTTGGCATCAGTGTCCTTTTGGCATCAATGTCGTTTTGGCATCAGTGTCCTTTTGGCATCAATGTCCTTTTGGCATCAGTGTCCTTTTAGCATCAGTGTCCTTTTGGCACTTATCATTGTCCTTTTGGCATTAGTGTCCTTTTAGCATCAGTGTCCTTTTGGCACTTATCATTGTCCTTTTGGCATTAGTGTCCTTTTAGCATCAGTGTCCTTTTGCCACTTATCATTGTCCTTTTCCTTTTAGCATCAGTGTCCTTTTGGCACTTATCATTGTCCTTTTGGCATTAGTGTCCTTTTAGCATCAGTGTCCTTTTGGCACTTATCATTGTCCTTTTGGCATTAGTGTCCTTTTAGCATCAGTGTCCTTTTGGCACTTATCATTGTCCTTTTGGCATTACTGTCCTTTTAGCATCAGTGTCCTTTTGGCACTTATCATTGTCCTTTTGGCATTAGTGTCCTTTTGGCATCAGTGTCCTTTTGGCATCAATGTCCTTTTGGCATCAGTGTCCTTTTGGCATCAATGTCCTTTTGGCATCAGTGTCCTTTTAGCATCAGTGTCCTTTTGGCACTTATCATTGTCCTTTTGGCATTAGTGTCCTTTTAGCATCAGTGTCCTTTTGGCACTTATCATTGTCCTTTTGGCATTAGTGTCCTTTTAGCATCAGTGTCCTTTTGCCACTTATCATTGTCCTTTTCCTTTTAGCATCAGTGTCCTTTTGGCACTTATCATTGTCCTTTTGGCATTAGTGTCCTTTTAGCATCAGTGTCCTTTTGGCACTTATCATTGTCCTTTTGGCATTAGTGTCCTTTTAGCATCAGTGTCCTTTTGGCACTTATCATTGTCCTTTTGGCATTACTGTCCTTTTAGCATCAGTGTCCTTTTGGCACTTATCATTGTCCTTTTGGCATTAGTGTCCTTTTACCATCAGTGTCCTTTTGGCACTTATCATTGTCCTTTTGGCATTAGTGTCCTTTTGGCATCAGTGTCCTTTTGGCACTTATCATTGTCCTTTTGGCATTAGTGTCCTTTTAGCATCAGTGTCCTTTTGGCACTTATCATTGTCCTTTTGGCATTAGTGTCCTTTTAGCATCAGTGTCCTTTTGGCACTTATCATTGTCCTTTTGGCATTAGTGTCCTTTTAGCATCAGTGTCCTTTTGGCACTTATCATTGTCCTTTTGGCATTAGTGTCCTTTTGGCATCAGTGTCCTTTTGGCATCAATGTCCTTTTGGCATCAGTGTCCTTTTAGCATCAGTGTCCTTTTGGCACTTATCATTGTCCTTTTGGCATTAGTGTCCTTTTAGCATCAGTGTCCTTTTGGCACTTATCATTGTCCTTTTGGCATTAGTGTCCTTTTAGCATCAGTGTCCTTTTGGCACTTATCATTGTCCTTTTGGCATTAGTGTCCTTTTAGCATCAGTGTCCTTTTGGCACTTATCATTGTCCTTTTGGCATTAGTGTCCTTTTATCATCAGTGTCCTTTTGGCACTTATCATTGTCCTTTTGGCATTAGTGTCCTTTTAGCATCAGTGTCCTTTTGGCACTTATCATTGTCCTTTTGGCATTAGTGTCCTTTTAGCATCAGTGTCCTTTTGGCACTTATCATTGTCCTTTTGGCATTAGTGTCCTTTTAGCATCAGTGTCCTTTTGGCACTTATCATTGTCCTTTTGGCATTAGTGTCCTTTTAGCATCAGTGTCCTTTTGGCACTTATCATTGTCCTTTTGGCATTAGTGTCCTTTTAGCATCAGTGTCCTTTTGGCACTTATCATTGTCCTTTTGGCATTAGTGTCCTTTTGGCATCAGTGTCCTTTTGGCACTTATCATTGTCCTTTTGGCATTAGTGTCCTTTTGGCATCAATGTCCTTTTGGCATCAGTGTCCTTTTAGCATCAGTGTCCTTTTGGCACTTATCATTGTCCTTTTGGCATTAGTGTCCTTTTAGCATCAGTGTCCTTTTGGCACTTATCATTGTCCTTTTGGCATTAGTGTCCTTTTAGCATCAGTGTCCTTTTGGCACTTATCATTGTCCTTTTGGCATTAGTGTCCTTTTAGCATCAGTGTCCTTTTGGCACTTATCATTGTCCTTTTGGCATTAGTGTCCTTTTAGCATCAGTGTCCTTTTGGCACTTATCATTGTCCTTTTGGCATTAGTGTCCTTTTAGCATCAGTGTCCTTTTGGCACTTATCATTGTCCTTTTGGCATTAGTGTCCTTTTGGCATCAGTGTCCTTTTGGCACTTATCATTGTCCTTTTGGCATTAGTGTCCTTTTGGCATCAGTGTCCTTTTGGCATCAATGTCCTTTTGGCATCAGTGTCCTTTTAGCATCAGTGTCCTTTTGGCACTTATCATTGTCCTTTTGGCATTAGTGTCCTTTTAGCATCAGTGTCCTTTTGGCACTTATCATTGTCCTTTTGGCATTAGTGTCCTTTTAGCATCAGTGTCCTTTTGGCACTTATCATTGTCCTTTTGGCATTAGTGTCCTTTTAGCATCAGTGTCCTTTTGGCACTTATCATTGTCCTTTTGGCATTAGTGTCCTTTTAGCATCAGTGTCCTTTTGGCACTTATCATTGTCCTTTTGGCATTAGTGTCCTTTTGGCATCAGTGTCCTTTTGGCATCAATGTCCTTTTGGCATCAGTGTCCTTTTAGCATCAGTGTCCTTTTGGCACTTATCATTGTCCTTTTGGCATTAGTGTCCTTTTAGCATCAGTGTCCTTTTGGCACTTATCATTGTCCTTTTGGCATTAGTGTCCTTTTAGCATCAGTGTCCTTTTGGCACTTATCATTGTCCTTTTGGCATTAGTGTCCTTTTAGCATCAGTGTCCTTTTGGCACTTATCATTGTCCTTTTGGCATTAGTGTCCTTTTAGCATCAGTGTCCTTTTGGCACTTATCATTGTCCTTTTGGCATTACTGTCCTTTTAGCATCAGTGTCCTTTTGGCACTTATCATTGTCCTTTTGGCATTAGTGTCCTTTTACCATCAGTGTCCTTTTGGCACTTATCATTGTCCTTTTGGCATTAGTGTCCTTTTGGCATCAGTGTCCTTTTGGCACTTATCATTGTCCTTTTGGCATTAGTGTCCTTTTAGCATCAGTGTCCTTTTGGCACTTATCATTGTCCTTTTGGCATTAGTGTCCTTTTAGCATCAGTGTCCTTTTGGCACTTATCATTGTCCTTTTGGCATTAGTGTCCTTTTGGCATCAGTGTCCTTTTGGCATCAATGTCCTTTTGGCATCAGTGTCCTTTTAGCATCAGTGTCCTTTTGGCACTTATCATTGTCCTTTTGGCATTAGTGTCCTTTTAGCATCAGTGTCCTTTTGGCACTTATCATTGTCCTTTTGGCATTAGTGTCCTTTTGGCATCAGTGTCCTTTTGGCATCAATGTCCTTTTGGCATCAGTGTCCTTTTAGCATCAGTGTCCTTTTGGCACTTATCATTGTCCTTTTGGCATTAGTGTCCTTTTAGCATCAGTGTCCTTTTGGCACTTATCATTGTCCTTTTGGCATTAGTGTCCTTTTAGCATCAGTGTCCTTTTGGCACTTATCATTGTCCTTTTGGCATTAGTGTCCTTTTGGCATCAGTGTCCTTTTGGCATCAATGTCCTTTTGGCATCAGTGTCCTTTTAGCATCAGTGTCCTTTTGGCACTTATCATTGTCCTTTTGGCATTAGTGTCCTTTTAGCATCAGTGTCCTTTTGGCACTTATCATTGTCCTTTTGGCATTAGTGTCCTTTTGGCATCAGTGTCCTTTTGGCATCAATGTCCTTTTGGCATCAGTGTCCTTTTAGCATCAGTGTCCTTTTGGCACTTATCATTGTCCTTTTGGCATCAGTGTCCTTTTAGCATCAGTGTCCTTTTGGCACTTATCATTGTCCTTTTGGCATCAGTGTCCTTTTGGCATTAGTGTCCTTTTAGCATCAGTGTCCTTTTGGCACTTATCATTGTCCTTTTGGCATTAGTGTCCTTTTAGCATCAGTGTCCTTTTGGCACTTATCATTGTCCTTTTGGCATTAGTGTCCTTTTGGCACTTATCATTGTCCTTTTGGCATTAGTGTCCTTTTAGCATCAGTGTCCTTTTGGCACTTATCATTGTCCTTTTGGCATTAGTGTCCTTTTGGCATCAGTGTCCTTTTGGCATCAGTGTCCTTTTGGCACTTATCATTGTCCTTTTGGCATTAGTGTCCTTTTGGCATCAGTGTCCTTTTGGCATCAATGTCCTTTTGGCATCAGTGTCCTTTTAGCATCAGTGTCCTTTTGGCACTTATCATTGTCCTTTTGGCATTAGTGTCCTTTTAGCATCAGTGTCCTTTTGGCACTTATCATTGTCCTTTTGGCATTAGTGTCCTTTTAGCATCAGTGTCCTTTTGGCACTTATCATTGTCCTTTTGGCATTAGTGTCCTTTTAGCATCAGTGTCCTTTTGGCACTTATCATTGTCCTTTTGGCATTAGTGTCCTTTTAGCATCAGTGTCCTTTTGGCACTTATCATTGTCCTTTTGGCATTAGTGTCCTTTTAGCATCAGTGTCCTTTTGGCACTTATCATTGTCCTTTTGGCATTACTGTCCTTTTAGCATCAGTGTCCTTTTGGCACTTATCATTGTCCTTTTGGCATTAGTGTCCTTTTACCATCAGTGTCCTTTTGGCACTTATCATTGTCCTTTTGGCATTAGTGTCCTTTTGGCATCAGTGTCCTTTTGGCACTTATCATTGTCCTTTTGGCATTAGTGTCCTTTTAGCATCAGTGTCCTTTTGGCACTTATCATTGTCCTTTTGGCATTAGTGTCCTTTTAGCATCAGTGTCCTTTTGGCACTTATCATTGTCCTTTTGGCATTAGTGTCCTTTTAGCATCAGTGTCCTTTTGGCACTTATCATTGTCCTTTTGGCATTAGTGTCCTTTTGGCATCAGTGTCCTTTTGGCATCAATGTCCTTTTGGCATCAGTGTCCTTTTAGCATCAGTGTCCTTTTGGCACTTATCATTGTCCTTTTGGCATTAGTGTCCTTTTAGCATCAGTGTCCTTTTGGCACTTATCATTGTCCTTTTGGCATTAGTGTCCTTTTAGCATCAGTGTCCTTTTGGCACTTATCATTGTCCTTTTGGCATTAGTGTCCTTTTATCATCAGTGTCCTTTTGGCACTTATCATTGTCCTTTTGGCATTAGTGTCCTTTTAGCATCAGTGTCCTTTTGGCACTTATCATTGTCCTTTTGGCATTAGTGTCCTTTTAGCATCAGTGTCCTTTTGGCACTTATCATTGTCCTTTTGGCATTAGTGTCCTTTTAGCATCAGTGTCCTTTTGGCACTTATCATTGTCCTTTTGGCATTAGTGTCCTTTTAGCATCAGTGTCCTTTTGGCACTTATCATTGTCCTTTTGGCATTAGTGTCCTTTTAGCATCAGTGTCCTTTTGGCACTTATCATTGTCCTTTTGGCATTAGTGTCCTTTTGGCATCAGTGTCCTTTTGGCATCAATGTCCTTTTGGCATCAGTGTCCTTTTGGCATCAATGTCCTTTTGGCATCAGTGTCCTTTTAGCATCAGTGTCCTTTTGGCACTTATCATTGTCCTTTTGGCATTAGTGTCCTTTTAGCATCAGTGTCCTTTTGGCACTTATCATTGTCCTTTTGGCATTAGTGTCCTTTTAGCATCAGTGTCCTTTTGCCACTTATCATTGTCCTTTTGGCATTAGTGTCCTTTTAGCATCAGTGTCCTTTTGGCACTTATCATTGTCCTTTTGGCATTAGTGTCCTTTTAGCATCAGTGTCCTTTTGGCACTTATCATTGTCCTTTTGGCATTAGTGTCCTTTTAGCATCAGTGTCCTTTTGGCACTTATCATTGTCCTTTTGGCATTACTGTCCTTTTAGCATCAGTGTCCTTTTGGCACTTATCATTGTCCTTTTGGCATTAGTGTCCTTTTACCATCAGTGTCCTTTTGGCACTTATCATTGTCCTTTTGGCATTAGTGTCCTTTTTGGCATCAGTGTCCTTTTGGCACTTATCATTGTCCTTTTGGCATTAGTGTCCTTTTAGCATCAGTGTCCTTTTGGCACTTATCATTGTCCTTTTGGCATTAGTGTCCTTTTAGCATCAGTGTCCTTTTGGCACTTATCATTGTCCTTTTGGCATTAGTGTCCTTTTAGCATCAGTGTCCTTTTGGCACTTATCATTGTCCTTTTGGCATTAGTGTCCTTTTGGCATCAGTGTCCTTTTGGCATCAATGTCCTTTTGGCATCAGTGTCCTTTTAGCATCAGTGTCCTTTTGGCACTTATCATTGTCCTTTTGGCATTAGTGTCCTTTTAGCATCAGTGTCCTTTTGGCACTTATCATTGTCCTTTTGGCATTAGTGTCCTTTTAGCATCAGTGTCCTTTTGGCACTTATCATTGTCCTTTTGGCATTAGTGTCCTTTTAGCATCAGTGTCCTTTTGGCACTTATCATTGTCCTTTTGGCATTAGTGTCCTTTTAGCATCAGTGTCCTTTTGGCACTTATCATTGTCCTTTTGGCATTAGTGTCCTTTTGGGCATCAGTGTCCTTTTGGCACTTATCATTGTCCTTTTGGCATTAGTGTCCTTTTGGCATCAGTGTCCTTTTGGCATCAATGTCCTTTTGGCATCAGTGTCCTTTTAGCATCAGTGTCCTTTTGGCACTTATCATTGTCCTTTTGGCATTAGTGTCCTTTTAGCATCAGTGTCCTTTTGGCACTTTTCATTGTCCTTTTGGCATTAGTGTCCTTTTAGCATCAGTGTCCTTTTGGCACTTATCATTGTCCTTTTGGCATTAGTGTCCTTTTAGCATCAGTGTCCTTTTGGCACTTATCATTGTCCTTTTGGCATTAGTGTCCTTTTAGCATCAGTGTCCTTTTGGCACTTATCATTGTCCTTTTGGCATTAGTGTCCTTTTAGCATCAGTGTCCTTTTGGCACTTATCATTGTCCTTTTGGCATTAGTGTCCTTTTGGCATCAGTGTCCTTTTGGCACTTATCATTGTCCTTTTGGCATTAGTGTCCTTTTGGCATCAGTGTCCTTTTGGCATCAATGTCCTTTTGGCACCAGTGTCCTTTTAGCATCAGTGTCCTTTTGGCACTTATCATTGTCCTTTTGGCATTAGTGTCCTTTTAGCATCAGTGTCCTTTTGGCACTTATCATTGTCCTTTTGGGCATTAGTGTCCTTTTAGCATCAGTGTCCTTTTGGCACTTATCATTGTCCTTTTGGCATTAGTGTCCTTTTAGCATCAGTGTCCTTTTGGCACTTATCATTGTCCTTTTGGCATTAGTGTCCTTTTAGCATCAGTGTCCTTTTGGCACTTATCATTGTCCTTTTGGCATTAGTGTCCTTTTGGCATCAGTGTCCTTTTGGCATCAATGTCCTTTTGGCATCAGTGTCCTTTTAGCATCAGTGTCCTTTTGGCACTTATCATTGTCCTTTTGGCATTAGTGTCCTTTTAGCATCAGTGTCCTTTTGGCACTTATCATGTCCTTTTGGCATTAGTGTCCTTTTAGCATCAGTGTCCTTTTGGCACTTATCATTGTCCTTTTGGCATTAGTGTCCTTTTAGCATCAGTGTCCTTTTGGCACTTATCATTGTCCTTTTGGCATTAGTGTCCTTTTAGCATCAGTGTCCTTTTGGCACTTATCATTGTCCTTTTGGCATTACTGTCCTTTTAGCATCAGTGTACTTTTGGCACTTATCATTTTCCTTTTGGCATTCGTGTCCTTTTGGCATCAGTGTCCTTTTGGCACTTATCATTGTCCTTTTGGCATTAGTGTCCTTTTAGCATCAGTGTCCTTTTGGCACTTATCATTGTCCTTTTGGCATTAGTGTCCTTTTAGCATCAGTGTCCTTTTGGCACTTATCATTGTCCTTTTGGCATTAGTGTCCTTTTAGCATCAGTGTCCTTTTGGCACTTATCATTGTCCTTTTGGCATTAGTGTCCTTTTGGCATCAGTGTCCTTTTGGCATCAATGTCCTTTTGGCATCAAGTGTCCTTTTAGCATCAGTGTCCCTTTTGGCACTTATCATTGTCCTTTTGGCATTAGTGTCCTTTTAGCATCAGTGTCCTTTTGGCACTTATCATTGTCCTTTTGGCATTAGTGTCCTTTTAGCATCAGTGTCCCTTTTGGCACTTATCATTGTCCTTTTGGCATTAGTGTCCTTTTAGCATCAGTGTCCTTTTGGCACTTATCATTGTCCTTTTGGCATTAGTGTCCTTTTAGCATCAGTGTCCTTTTGGCACTTATCATTGTCCTTTTGGCATTAGTGTCCTTTTGGCATCAGTGTCCTTTTGGCACTTATCATTGTCCTTTTGGCATTAGTGTCCTTTTGGCATCAGTGTCCTTTTGGCATCAATGTCCTTTTGGCATCAGTGTCCTTTTAGCATCAGTGTCCTTTTGGCACTTATCATTGTCCTTTTGGCATTAGTGTCCTTTTAGCATCAGTGTCCTTTTGGCACTTATCATTGTCCTTTTGGCATTAGTGTCCCTTTTAGCATCAGTGTCCTTTTGGCACTTATCATTGTCCTTTTGGCATTAGTGTCCTTTTGGCATCAGTGTCCTTTTGGCATCAATGTCCTTTTTGGCATCAGTGTCCTTTTAGCATCAGTGTCCTTTTGGCACTTATCATTGTCCTTTTGGCATTAGTGTCCTTTTAGCATCAGTGTCCTTTTGGCACTTATTCATTGTCCTTTTGGCATTAGTGGTCCTTTTGGCATCAGTGTCCTTTTGGCATCAATGTCCTTTTGGCATCAGTGTCCTTTTAGCATCAGTGTCCTTTTGGCACTTATCATTGTCCTTTTGGCATCAGTGTCCTTTTAGCATCAGTGTCCTTTTGGCACTTATCATTGTCCTTTTGGCATCAGTGTCCCTTTTGGCATTAGTGTCCTTTTAGCATCAGTGTCCTTTTGGCACTTATCATTGTCCTTTTGGCATTAGTGTCCTTTTAGCATCAGTGTCCTTTTGGCACTTATCATTGTCCTTTTGGCATTAGTGTCCTTTTGGCACTTATCATTGTCCTTTTTGGCATTAGTGTCCTTTTAGCATCAGTGTCCTTTTGGCACTTATCATTGTCCTTTTGGCATTAGTGTCCTTTTAGCATCAGTGTCCTTTTGCACTTATCATTGTCCTTTTGGCATTAGTGTCCTTTTATCATCAGTGTCCTTTTGGCACTTATCATTGTCCTTTTGGCATTAGTGTCCTTTTAGCATCAGTGTCCTTTTGGCACTTATCATTGTCCTTTTGGCATTAGTGTCCTTTTAGCATCAGTGTCCTTTTGGCACTTATCATTGTCCTTTTGGCATTAGTGTCCCTTTTGGCATCAGTGTCCTTTTGGCATCAATGTCCTTTTGGCATCAGTGTCCTTTTAGCATCAGTGTCCCTTTTGGCACTTATCATTGTCCTTTTGGCATTAGTGTCCTTTTAGCATCAGTGTCCTTTTGGCACTTATCATTGTCCTTTTGGGCATTAGTGTCCTTTTGGCATCAGTGTCCTTTTGGCATCAATGTCCTTTTGGCATCAGTGTCCTTTTAGCATCAGTGTCCTTTTGGCACTTATCATTGTCCTTTTGGCATCAGTGTCCTTTTAGCATCAGTGTCCTTTTGGCACTTATCATTGTCCTTTTGGCATCAGTGTCCTTTTGGCATTAGTGTCCTTTTAGCATCAGTGTCCTTTTGCACTTATCATTGTCCTTTTGGCATTAGTGTCCTTTTAGCATCAGTGTCCTTTTGGCACTTATCATTGTCCTTTTGGCATTAGTGTCCTTTTGGCACTTATCATTGTCCTTTTGGCATTAGTGTCCTTTTAGCATCAGTGTCCTTTTGGCACTTATCATTGTCCTTTTGGCATTAGTGTCCTTTTGGCATCAGTGTCCTTTGGCATCAGTGTCCTTTTGGCACTTATCATTGTCCTTTTGGCATTAGTGTCCTTTTGGCATCAGTGTCCTTTTGGCATCAATGTCCTTTTGGCATCAGTGTTCCTTTTAGCATCAGTGTCCTTTTGGCACTTATCATTTGTCCTTTTGGCATTAGTGTCCTTTTAGCATCAGTGTCCTTTTGGCACTTATCATTGTCCTTTTGGCATTAGTGTCCTTTTAGCAATCAGTGTCCTTTTGGCACTTATCATTGTCCTTTTGGCATTAGTGTCCTTTTAGCATCAGTGTCCTTTTGGCACTTATCATTGTCCTTTTGGCATTAGTGTCCTTTTAGCATCAGTGTCCTTTTGGGCACTTATCATTGTCCTTTTGGCATTAGTGTCCTTTTAGCATCAGTGTCCTTTTGGCACTTATCATTGTCCTTTTGGCATTAGCTGTCCTTTTAGCATCAGTGTCCTTTTGGCACTTATCATTGTCCTTTTGGCATTAGTGTCCTTTTAGCATCAGTGTCCTGTTTGGCACTTATCATTGTCCTTTTGGCATTAGTGTCCTTTTAGGCATCAGTGTCCTTTTGGCACTTATCATTGTCCTTTTGGCATTAGTGTCCTTTTGAGCATCAGTGTCCTTTTGGCACTTATCATTGTCCTTTTGGCATTAGTGTCCTTTTAGCATCAGTGTCCTTTTGGCACTTATCATTGTCCTTTTGGCATTAGTGTCCTTTTAGCATCAGTGTCCTTTTGGCACTTATCATTGTCCTTTTGGCATTAGTGTCCTTTTGGCATCAGTGTCCTTTTGGCAACAATGTCCTTTTGGCATCAGTGTCCTTTTAGCATCAGTGTCCTTTTGGCACTTATCATTGTCCTTTTGGCATTAGTGTCCTTTTAGCATCAGTGTCCTTTTGGCACTTATCATTGTCCTTTTGGCATTAGTGTCCCTTTTAGCATCAGTGTCCTTTTGGCACTTATCATTGTCCCTTTTGGCATTAGTGTCCTTTTAGCATCAGTGTCCTTTTGGCACTTATCATTGTCCCTTTTGGCAATTTAGTGTCCTTTTATCATCAGTGTCCTTTTGGCACTTATCATTGTCCTTTTGGCATTAGTGTCCTTTTAGCATCAGTGTCCTTTTGGCACTTATCATTGTCCTTTTGGCATTAGTGTCCTTTTAGCATCAGTGTCCTTTTGGCACTTATCATTGTCCCTTTTGGCATTAGTGTCCTTTTTAGCATCAGTGTCCTTTTGGCACTTATCATTGTCCTTTTGGCATTAGTGTCCCTTTTAGCATCAGTGTCCTTTTGGCACTTATCATTGTCCTTTTGGCATTAGTGTCCTTTTAGCATCAGTGTCCTTTTGGCACTTATCATTGTCCCTTTTTGGCAATAGTGTCCTTTTGGCATCAGTGTCCTTTTGGCATCAATGTCCTTTTGGCATCAGTGTCCTTTTGGCATCAATGTCCTTTTGGCATCAGTGTCCTTTTAGCATCAGTGTCCTTTTGGCACTTATCATTGTCCTTTTGGCATTAGTGTCCTTTTAGCATCAGTGTCCTTTTGGCACTTATCATTGTCCTTTTGGCATTAGTGTCCTTTTAGCATCAGTGTCCTTTTGCCACTTATCATTGTCCTTTTGGCATTAGTGTCCTTTTAGCATCAGTGTCCTTTTGGCACTTATCATTGTCCTTTTGGCATTAGTGTCCTTTTAGCATCAGTGTCCTTTTGGCACTTATCATTGTCCTTTTTGGCATTAGTGTCCTTTTAGCATCAGTGTCCTTTTGGCACTTATCATTGTCCTTTTGGCATTACTGTCCTTTTAGCATCAGTGTCCTTTTGGCACTTATCATTGTCCTTTTGGCATTAGTGTCCTTTTAGCATCAGTGTCCTTTTGGCACTTATCATTGTCCCTTTTGGCATTAGTGTCCTTTTGGCGATCAGTGTCCTTTTGGCATCAATGTCCTTTTGGCATCAGTGTCCTTTAGCAGCAGTGTCCTTTTGGCACTTATCATTGTCCTTTTGGCATTAGTGTCCTTTTTAGCATCAGTGTCCTTTTGGCACTTATCATTGTCCTTTTGGCATTAGTGTCCTTTTAGCATCAGTGTCCTTTTGGCACTTATCATTGTCCTTTTGGCATTAGTGTCCTTTTAGCATCAGTGTCCTTTTGGCACTTATCAT